>NW_013546717.1:0-15252 GCF_000760515.2 Mitosporidium daphniae
TTTTCCAAAAAGATGAGGAAATGCACCGGGAAAGGCTGTGGCGATCTCTGCACAGGGATAGGAGAGCTTTCCGATGGATGTAGTTTGGTCGAACCCGAACACCGACGAGCACTGGTTGAAATTCAAGCACTTTTGTACACGTAGAATTGTATCAAACATGTAGCCATAGTATTCCGAATCCAAAAAGATAAACGTTTTCTCCGGATTGAATCCAAACGCAGCTATATCTTTGGCATTTTCAATTGCATATCGTTTAACGTCATCGAGCGTCAAGTGCTCCTTGAAATGGAACTTTTCATCGTCCGTCAGTTGTATGACAAGATGAACATCAAAAACCTCCTGTAGCCATTGACAAAATATAAATGGGATGGCATGTCCCAAATGCATCGATTCGTTTGAGGGGCCTCTTCCTGTGTACAGGAAAAACGGCTTTCCTTGCTCGTGAAGATCGAGAATCCGAGACAAATCCCTTTAATTATGGAAACACAAATACCTATGCGCAAAGAAGATTCCACGACGGATTAAATGGTGAGCAGGTCGCCCGGTGACCTTTTCCAATCGCTCAATAAGATCTGGCGTAATCCTCGACACTCCGAATTGGACGATCAGCTTTTCATAATCGATTGCCTTGATTTCGCCGTCAACAACGGCACCCTTAACATCCCAGGGCGTAACCTGTTGATCGGTCTCCATTGGGGGTATTTCACGCTTGGAATTTTCTTCGATTGCGATGTGAGAAAATTGATGACAAACTTGAGATGACGAGTTCATAAAAATTAAAATTTGGCCTTAACCTGGCTATTTGCCATCACTAGATGATGAATTATGAATAATCGCTATTTCAAACTTGTGGACGGCTTTAAAGGGTTAGGTGGCAAGTGAGAATTCCATAGAAAATCCAGCACCTCTGTGGCTTCTACCGCGATCTTAGCGCCACTTTTGGTACTTGATTTTCAAGATAGTTGTCATATTTTTATTCCGAGTTAAATATTTTATTATGCCTCGTTGAAAGACTTACTCCCCTGTAGGCTCCTTCTCTGTAGGCTCCTTCTTTGTAGACTCCTTGTCTGTAGGCTCCTCTGTAGGCTTCTTCTCTTTAGACTTCTTCTCTGTAGACTCCTCCTCTGTAGGCTTCTTCTCTGTAGACTCATCCTCATCTGTAGGCTTCTTCTGTGTAGACTCATCCTCCTCTGTAGGCTTCTTCTCTGTAGACTCATCCTCCTCTGTAGGCTTCTTCTCTGTAGAAGCTGAAGTATGCTTATTATTTCTCTCTTCTTCGAGATTTTTTCTCAACCCTCTTTTAATATGCAAGTCCGTACCATTATTTGGTTTCTTAGCAGAGGTTAGTGTTACAGATAGGCAAAAAAAGGCAACTATAAAAAGAAAAACAGCGCTTTTGAAGCATAGCTTTACCATTAGAAGCAAATACGAAAAAGCCTGGTTCTGCTCTTATAAGCTTTCATCCATTGGCCATCGAAACCTCGATTGGTTAGATTCTAACCGTGTGTTATTGGTCAATCTTCACGATTTGATTACCAATCACAGTCCTGGTTAATGCAGAAAAGGCGACCAAAATTTAGCTGCATTTTAAATTTAAAGTTAAAATTTAAAACCGATAATCCACATTTATATGAGCGTATTTGCAGAGAAATTATGTTTGATTTCCTCCCGCAGAGCTTATGTAAAAGTAATTAAAAGGCGGAGTTGTGAACTCAAAAACGTTATTGCATCTCGTATTCCATTTAACCACCCATCGCTAAGGAAACAAGAGCCGGGAAGGCGAAAAAGTGTATTCGAGATTATTTATGGGATTGATATTCCCCAGTCTTTCAAGTTTGATACCAGGGTCTTATCCCAGCTTGCATCAGATCCAGGCGAGCTGCTCACAGCTGCTATTAACAGGCTCATGGTGTTTTCTGATTTTGTTTCCATTGACTTTATCTGCAATCCCTCGAATATCAAGTATGGCGTATTCTTTATTTTAGGCAATCTTCCTCTTTAAAAGGAACCATCATCCTTCCGCATGTTGTTGATCCAAATGTTAAAATCGCCATCCTGGCAAAAGTATTTTTCCCCCTTCTTATTTAGGATGACCTTGCCCTGGCAGCAAAGGCTGCCGGTGCTGAATGTGTTGGCGCCGAGGACATTGTCGAGCTCGTAGCGTTTTGGATATCATTTTTAGATTTTATCGGGAAAAGAAATCTTTTCAAGGATAATTTGTGCCCCCGATATGGTCCATCTGTTACCAAAGGTGGCAAAGATCCTCGGGCCCAAAGGTCTAATGCCCACAGTTAAATCAGGTATGTTGATCTTTGTCGCCAACAAACTTTAGGAACGATAACTGATAATTTTAAGGAAGCATTGACACATGTTTCGTACTCATCATCGTATGCGTTCAATAGAGAAACGGGGATGATATCTTTGTCAATTGGAAGCGTATCGCCAATTTGTTCAATTTTAGACGACCCAGGGCAAGGAGAATTTGGTTGAAAATGCCACATCCGCCATTGAACAATTGTCTTCGCTCTCAATTGGAAAGCAGAACGGTAAATATATGCGCTTTATGTTTAGAATCGTTTATTCAATCTTCATATGTTAGATTGCGCTCTCAAACGCAAGAAGATAACATTCAGTTAAAAAATTCTCAATTTCCAGAAATTCATTAAATTGCAAATTTGCCGTAAATTAAATAATAAACTTGCCCTTTGTCATGACAAGATCCAGGTCATCATTTAAAACCGAAGATCAACCTGTCAGGCCTATTCCCAAATCGCTTTATTCGATATTATCGATTGAAAAAGACGCCTCTTTTAGTGAGATAAAAAAAGCTTACTATAAGCAGGCGCTTTTATTTCATCCCGACAAGATCGCCTCTGCTAATCCATCAATTGGTTCTCAAGAGGCAACGAAAAAATTCCAAGAACTGGGTGTGGCATATCAAGTTTTATCTTGCGAATCTAGTAGACGCGCCTATGACCTTACTGGGGAATACTCTGGTGAGCCATCCATATCTCCTTGTGACGATTTCAATTGGAGGGAATATTTCAACTCAATTTTCACTTCAGTAACGATTGATGCCATTGAAAAGGTAAGGCTAGAATACCAAGGTAAACTTTTACGCGTTTAATTTTATTAAGGCTCAAAAGAGGAGAAAAAAGATCTTCTCCATTTCTACAAACACCACAAGGGGAATATGGATAAAGTTTTGGATGAAATACTGTTTAGCGACTCCAATTTCACGGAAACACAGCAACGGTTGATTAAGATTTTACGCGAAGCAATCGAATCAAACGAGGTCAAGGGTTATCCCCAGTTTTCTGAAAGCACAACCGAAAAGGCATGCAATTCAAGAATTCGGAAACACGAGAAAACGGACAAAAAGTTCAAAAGGGCTGTTCACAAGGAAAATGCTGGAGACCATAACCTGATGCCGGTCAAAAAGAGACAAGCCCCTTCTAAAAGTGAATTGGTTTTGCCAAACAGGAAAAGACAGGCAGATTATTTTCTTAATGACCTGGCCAGAAAATATTCAAAGAATGGCCCAATTGATTTGAATCAGGATCCTCTTTCTGATGAGCAATTTGAGAGCATTCAAAAAAAATTTCACCCCTCAAATAAAAGGCCAAAAAAGTAAATTTTAATTTGGATGGCAATTTTTCAAATGGCACCGCGACAAGTTCAAATTCCCCTATGTTGCATTTGCTTGGGCATTACTTCGGCCTTTGTTTACAAGTCAACGATAAGATATTACAGTATCATTTCAGAGCAAGGTCTCAAGTGAAGGGGATTTTGGGCCTATTTTTGAATTTCTGCTCGGCGATAAATAATAAAGCTAACATGGTTGTTGTCAAGACATGCTCAAAGTGATGGATGCGGTAATCTCTGTATGGATCAGATGTAAAGTGAGCATCTTTAAAATGGGCGTCGAATAAATCCAATTGACAAATTAAATCGGTTGAAAAGCTTGAAGAGTGCTTTATTTGCCCAAAAGCCAGCTGCAAATGTAGTGGCAATATGAAGTGACAACGCGAGAACGCAATGGCGATGGCGCACCAACTAAAATACAACCATGCTAGCTTTGAGCCCAAGGTACGTTCAAATTCCCGTCTTTATTATGATGAGACTTTGGCAAACGGGTGAAAAAAAGCAAATGATATCGCAAATCGGGGTGCTGGATCTCCTCCAATGATGCCTTGAAGACCGCTCAACAGGCATATGAAACAATAAAAAAAGGTTCTGGTGTTGTTGTGCAACTTTGCGGTCTTTATGCATGTCGGGTTTGCTACTTAAAGTTTATTAATGGAAGAGAACAAGGCGCTGCGATGAATTAGTTGGCTAGTATTTTTGCAACCACGGCATCGGTAAACTGGACAGTGGATGAATTACCGGAAAAATCGGGAGTCCTCACCTAGATTTATAAAAGCAAACAGCCAACGAACATTTTTCTCTGCAATAAGCTGAAAGATGGATTTTTCAAGAAGGCTGCCATGGCCGCCGAGGCCCAAGTGCTTAAGAAGCCAGGCTGCCGACAGGAGAATAGAGGTTGGGTTTGCCTGGTTTCTATCCTTCAAGTCCATGGCCACATGCCGGGCTCCCGTCTCAAAAATAGCAATGTCGCTGAAATGAATCCCAAAAAGTACATACCGTCCAATATTACAACCAGGAACCACGCCTGGGCCACCGACCAAGCCCGCAGCAATGTTAGCACATATGCTTCCGTAAAGATTTGGGCAAACCATGACATCAAATTGCTGAGGCCTGGATACCATCTAGTGGGATTATTTTGCAGGAAAAGCAAACCTGCATGGCAGTGTTGTCTACAATCATCTCTTCGAACTTTAAATTTGTCGATGCATATTCGTTTTGTGAGACCTCTCGAAAGATTTTCAAAAAAAGGCCATCAGTAACCTTCCTATTCGGTGACACCATAAAAGTTACATGATGTTGGCTTTGTGGATGCAGGTTACTTTTTTTCTCCCTTGCCTCATGGCAAAATCTAATGCAAATCTTGTGATACGTTCGGTTTTTTCGCGCGTAGTAACTTTGAGGCTTTCAATCACACCAGGAACAGGCTTGGGGATTAAATAAAAATGGAAGCTACCTGATGCTCAAGACCAGAGTACTCACCTTCCATGTTTTCTCGGATGATGACAAAATCGATATCTGTAAATCGAGAAGGGGCTCCAGGGATTGTTTTAACAGGGATGACGTTGGCAAACAAATCCAATTCCTTTCTCAATTGGTGATTGAGAGAGCAATGCGATGTGTTGATGGGCGTGTAAAAGACACCTACAGGCATTTAAAACACGACGGGGATACCTTTTAGTCCGATTTTTGTACGTCTCAACGACTCAATAGCGGCCTTTAGCTGAGATGGGTCGTTGCAATATCCAGATACCTCGATTTCCTCAAAGTCGATCGGCACATTCATTGCCTTAAATACTGTTTTCACCGAATTGCACATTTCCTTCCCAATGCCATCCCCAGGAATCAGGGTGACGTTGTATCTGCCGCCATATTTTTCCACGCCGCAAGACGAAACTGTACTCATGGAGCCTAATAGCCCGGACAGGCATTTGCTTGCCGAAGAGAATTGTCGCACCAAGCCAGCGCATCTAAAAGAGACCATGTGAAGAGTTGGCCACTAAAAAATAAAGATCATGCAAATTCCCGAATTTATTTATTTATTTTTCCAAACAATTTCAGCGATTTCAAAAATGAAGGTAAACCCTCTTTTTCGTAAGGCTTCAGTGCAATTGCAGTGGCCATATTTTCGGGCTGCTCCACCCAAATGGTGTGGTCAATGCACGCATGCAAAAGCGCATCTTTTAGCTCGCCCATATGGGCCTCGTCACGGACCTCCAATATGATCGTGGTCATGGACCCTCGAGCACCATCGGAGGTGTATTTTATTACATTTGTATCATTCCTGTATTGATGTAGGCAATCGATCGATGCATGGATGGCCTGTGCTATGACCGAGCCAAGCGTCCAGTTTGGACGCGCAAGCAGGTCATGGCGAAGCAAAATAACTTGCCTCATGGCCAGGGTGTAAAATTAATTTTTACGGCATGTCCAATTTCCCCGCAATTACAATGTTTTGTCCATGCATTACGTAATCTATTGGACCTGATGTGTCGCCCGTGCCCGCTTACGTTATTTAACTATTGGACCTATTTAGTCCACCTATGTGCAACTCACAGCTAAATCTAAATTTCAACACAATGATGTCATCAATATCAACATCAAGCACTTTAGCTTGTAACACACACAAAAAGGGCGATCATCTCTTCACGCTTAGTCCAATCCCTGAAGCATTGATTGAAACCGATGATGGCGCCATTTCACCCCAAATCTCTACAAAATCACACGCCCATCGTACCCTTACATTGGACAAAAAGCAATGCTGCTCGTGCGGAACCTTTGTGACGCCCGTTTGGCGTAGACACTCATATTCCTCGATATTGAACCTAGATACATCTCCCTTGACATTCGACCCCTACAGTTCGTCAGATGAGGCAAGCATTGCACACGGCAGCGACAATGACAGCAGCAGCAGCATTTTAATATGCTCCGAATATGCGGCTCAGAAAAGGTACCTTTGCAATGCCTGCGGCATCAAATACAAAAAGCTGAACCAGGCGTCTTTCATCTCGTCATCCCGCTCGCTTCAAAAGAGAAAGTCGCTCGACTATTCCATCGACATCAAGCCAAAAGCGGAGGCTTTTTCCGTGTACGATACAAATCGAGAAAATTTTCTCGGCTCCAATGTGCCCATTTTCCCGATAAAAAGCCCCAAACCGATGCCGAAAGTGCGGAGGCCCTCGACTTCGTTTATCTTTTTTTGCAGAGAATACAGAAAGTCGCTTACCAAGCAAAACCCGTCGTGTTCGTTTGGACAAATCAGCAAGATTTTAGGCGAAATGTGGTCTTCCCTGCCTGATTCCCACAAACAGGTTTGTGCTTCACGTTCCGTTATCAACGCTATTTATGTAGATCTACATTGCTCAAGGTCAGCAGGATGAATATAGGTATGCGATGGAAAAGCAGGCCATGTTCTCGAGCCTGTTGGGAAACTTGCCTCTCTCCGTGAACGACAATATCATCGGTGATGGTTCGTTTTTGCATCCATCGCAAGGCTCAACGCCCCTTTCGGCCTCTCCGGCCATCAACGATGCTTTATTGTCAATGGATCGATCACAAGAGATGTCCAATGTCAATGGCAAGTATTGTTTCTACCATTACAATCCCAACTCGATCCCGGCTCAAGCTCATGACTTGAAAGTGATACCAGAAACGCTCTCTGCCGCTCAATATGAAATACCCGTACAGGGCCCTTGTTATTCTCAAACCCCCGTATTTATTGACTATGCTGCAGCTAACCAGCTGTTGTTTCAATTCCCCTATTCCTATCCCCAGGATATTTATCCCATTGCAGATGATCAACAAAAAGGCTTCAACAGTTGATTGCTTCCCCTAATCGTTGCACGATTTATCAATAAAACGTTTCTATAGCTCCATAATCGACCGCCTCCCCATGTTCCACAAAGCACGGAAAAGTCGATTTTTCAGCATTGATGTTTGCCCCCAAGCGGGTGTCAGGTGACTCACAACAAACAGGAGTCAGGTGACTCACAACAAAGCAAGTCACATGACGCATAGCAAAATGCGATGTGTGTCCCGCCACAAACACAACTTGTACCCAGCAAAAAAAGCGATGCACAATCATGCCGTTGAATTCCATTTTGAATAAAACAGCAAATAGATCATAGATTAGCGTAGACGCATCAATTCAGATCAAAAAATACAGAAATGAATTTCAAAATCGGCCCAATCATCATTTTCCTTTTTTGGATTTATGTTAGATCGACCACCTCTTCACTCAAATGCTTACTCCCAGGCATTTATCAGGTCATCTTCTGGATGCGATCCTCTTTCTCACCATGACGTCCGTGCTTTTCTTTCAGCAAGCCGGCGCATATGGCCCCACAGGACATTGTCTTGTCGCAATCTTGGGATATTCGTGGTCCTCGGAGTATTCAAAGTCTGTTTTGGATACCTTTTTTCCGACGGCAACTGCCCTTTGTGCTGCTGCTAACTGGCCAGATTCAATTAAAGGAAATCCGCTTTACAAACAAACCATTCGCGAACACTATATGTCAGATTGGGAGAGTCCAGAGCCTTTCTCTTTTCACGATAACCAAAGATGTCCACAAATCCCATTTGATGCAAAATCCTGCCCCAACGATCATTGCATCATTCGAGCTATGCACAAATATTGCACAAAGCTTTATTATCAATTTGAGACGATCTTACCACACATTGAGATGAGTCTTTTCAATGGGAAAGAAAAGCGGCAGCAGTTGGACCACTCTTCCTCAAAGGAGTTTAAAGAATCTCTAATGTTTATCATCCATTTGCTTGGAGACGCTCATCAGCCTCTTCATCTCTGTGGGAAAGAGAGAGGTGGAAATGAAAGGATCGTTTCGTATAACGGGAAAACGATCGATCTTCATTCGATGTGGGATACTCATCTTCTTTCTAGCAAAATCGAGCAACACCATCAAGGGTCCTACGAGCAATATCTCCTGGCGCTGCTAGCTCAGGAAACCGCCTCAAAATATGCCAGCAATAAGCATGGGAAACAGCAAACACAACAACATGCAATCTTATCCCTAGAATGGTTTGTGCAGTGGACCTCCATGGTAACTTTTATTCTAATTCGATAGGTTCATTGCAATTATGCGCCTGTCATTTGGAATGATGTTTTGAGCAGAAAGGTGTTCGAAATCGCCCATTCTGAGTATGAAAAAAATGCTTTCAACGTCATGGATGATTTATTAATTGCAGCGGGGCATACGTTGGCACAAGTGCTTGATGAAATTTTTAGCTTGAAAAATTAAATTGAAATTGATTAAAAAAACGTTGCATTTTATTTTTTTGCCTTATGGTCCTTCCAGTTCAGCACTATGATAACACTAAAATTTACAATGTTTCTGGCTACAACACAGCCAAGCTACCGGAATGGCTGATAAATAAACACAAAAAGAGGTTAAAGAGAGACGCAGGTATCCAACTTTTGGCGGCTTAATTATTTAGATTTCGGCAAACGGATAGACTTGATCCAAGATTTTGAATTTCCAGAAGCCTCAAATCGGCTAATGCTAACGCAGGATGGTCAGAGTATCGTGGCCACCGGTATTTACAAGCCCCAAATCAGGGTTTTTGATCTCAACCACCTATCTTTAAAATTTGAACGCCATACAAATGCCGAAACAAGATCTTTTGTGCTGTTAGAAGACGACTGGACAAAGCTAGCTCTTCTACAGTCTGACAGGACCGTTGAATTCCATACACAGGCTGGACTTCATTATTCAACGAGGATACCAAAGGCTGGAAGAGAACTCCTTTATGACAAAGTTTCTGCCGATCTTCTAATTTGCGGATCATCGTCCGAAATTTATCGCTTGAATTTAGACCAGGGGCGGTTTTTAGCTCCACTTGAAACCGGAATCAATGGGCTAAGACATTTTTCGTCCGTCGACTCGATTGAACAAAGTTCGCAGCATCGGCTACTTGCCATTGGAGGCGATGGTGGCTTCGTTATGCTGTGTGACCTGAGGCACCGGAAACCCGTTGGTAGGCTGCCGTTGCCCCGAAACCCCATTGTCAACTCGACCTCCGTTTCTACAATGAAGTTTTTTCCGGACGGCCTAAACTTGGCGGTCGGGCTGCATTCGGGCTCTGTCTTTATATATGATATCAGATCTCCTGACCCGATATTGGAAAAAGAGCATCAGTATGACCTGCCAATCAAAAAAATCGATTATCATGAAAGCAGCCACCAAGTTGTCTCAGCAGACGCTAAGATAGTCAAAGTCTGGGATCGCGTCTCAGGCCAGTTGATGGCCACCATTGAGCCGCCATCGCAACTTAATGACCTCTGTATACAGCAAAAAACAGGGATTTTTCTGATGGCCAACGAAGGGCCACAAATGCAAAGCTTTTTCATACCGGCCCTCGGCCCTGCCCCAAAATGGTGCTCGTTTTTGGATAACATCACGGAGGAGATGGAAGAGAGCCCCCAACCGACCGTTTATGATAACTTTAAATTCTTGAGGAGAGAAGACCTTTCAAGGTTTGTGTTGCATTTGAACGTTTACCTTTTAGCCTGTGTCTGTCCCATTTGATTGGAACAAACATTTTGAAGCCCTACATGCACGGCTTTTTTATCGATTTCAGGCTATATGAAAAGGCCAAGGCCATTGCAAATCCGTTTGCTTACGAAGAGTACAAGAAAAAACTTGTCAAGGACAAGYTTGCAAAGGAATCGTCCACCAGAATTACACGCAAGAACCTTCCAAAGGTCAATTCTGAACTTGCAGAAAGACTACAGAGCTCTTCCAAAGATCCTTCCTGTTCCGCGCTTGTTGATTCCCGCTTTACAGAGCTGTTTTCAAACGCTGACTTTGAAATCGACCATGAATCCAAAGAGTTCAGGCGGCTAAACCCATCGCTCACGCCTGCAAAGACCACCGCAGATACAAAGAAAATCACCCAAATATCCACCACAAACAAACACCCTGTTTCCGACGATGAAGATGTAGATTCTGACGATGAAGAATATGGAATTAGGCGGTGATCTTCTGATCGTGTTTAATAAAACAAATTTATTCAAACTTTTCCTTCTCATCGCCATCCTCAGTCAAGGCAGCATATATGAAGGAGGCGACAATCAAATTTGCAAGAACGATCGAAAAAACCGCCGAAAATATCAAATTATCGGGGAAGAAATACCGATAGCCAGCGAAGCACACAAACGGCGGAACAATAAGCAATGCCGCTGAGTAGGTAAACAGTTTGATCCAAAGATCGGTGGGAATCGTTGCAAGCACTGTTTTGGTTGGTGGCGGTGGCGGCTGGTACTGAGAAGTCTGCGACAGCAGAGCCTCAAATTGGTCTGGAAGGGGATCCTCCTTCTTTTCCAGATCATCACAGTCTGCTTTGCCAGAAACAATGGTCTTTTGGTGTTTAGATTTTAAAATTGACGGTTTAGGTGCTTTTGGGGAGCCATCCTTGACACCTGGCATTTGGCTCGCTGTGGTGCATAAATCTTTGCTTTGGTCTTGTGGAGAACATGGATTTTCGCTTTGGCCGTCGTCCGCCATTTGGTAAAACGGAAATTAAATTCAACTTCAAATTAACTTTGGAAGGAAATGGGATTTTAATCCCCGTGATGAAAAGTGTTTCCTTCCAAACGGAAGTTCAGATTAACGGCAGATGTGCCACCCTTTCGTCCAGAAACTTTCCCATTTACTCCATTGCTAGCGTTTCGCAGCAAAGTCACGATTCGTATACACTTTACGTTGGAGGTGGCGGTGGTACTTCCAAAACAGGCATTCCAAACGGATTTACTTCCATGGCCATCTCTAGCGAGTCCGGCATCCCACTTAATGCAGAGGAGGCCCCCTTCTGCTCAACAAAAGACACAGTTCTTGGGTTGAGGTCTATTTCGGACACCGAATTTCTGGTTGCCGTCGGCGATAAAGTAGTCAAGGCTATCAAGGATTCGGGCGAGTTTCACATAACCAACCCCAAATCCGAGTCTTTTTCACTTGCCGATGACGACTTTATTCGTTTGGTCAAGCGTATCGATGCAGACAAGTTTTTCGTGCTATATGCCAGCGGACAGATTTTTTCGTACATCAACGACAAATACGAGTCCATTAGCGACCAGTTTCAGCTTGAATCAATGTCCGATATCAAGTCGATCGACGCCTTTCAGCAGCTCATAGCCATTACCACGTCAACGTTTGTGCACATCTTTACATTTTCTGTTGATGCGAAAAACGGCTCAATCAACATTATGGCGGATAAGCGCCAAACCGTCAAGGCAGATGCCATCAAAAGCATAAAGATCCGCTCCTTTTGGTATGTTTACTCGTTTTCATGTTAGCTTTGGAACAATGGCCACCAACGGGTTTGGATATGCCGTTGTAAATTCGAACTTGAACTCCAATAATTCGTCCTTTCTCTATTCCTTTGCAATCGACCAAGACACCCAGGTGTGGGAACTGCAGCGGCAAGTTCTGATAAGCTCAAAGCATACCGCTATACAATTGGCGATCAGGTGTGCTATCATACCATGTTGACATGTAGTTCCAATGGCCTGGTTCTTGCGGTAGGGTTTTCCAATGGCGACATTGTCAATTATTGTGCGCATAGCTTTAAAGTACACGTGTTTTTTGTAACACTAGGTGTTCCAATCCTTCAAAAACTGCCACTCTCTTCCTCCAACTTGTCTCGAATTTGTAAATTTTTCCCAGCATCTCATTTCTGGTTCGCCAGATGGATATTTAAATATTCTCCCGGTTTCCGTATATCCAGTGTCTGGGCCAGGCATCCTAACTCGTGGTCATATATTCCTATTGTCCCTTGCGCTAATAATTATAGCCATTCTCCTTAGAATTTTGATTGTTCAGGTTTAATAATAAACGAACGCAATAATTGACCAGGCAGGGCGCATATTTTATGCCGGGGATAACTCAACCACTATGAAGTCATCCTCATTCATATGATATGAAAAGACTAGATCTAAATTTGAGGTTCCATCAGGACTTTCCATGCTGTTTTGGCTTGAATATTGCAGCGGAAACTGGTGGTTCTTATAAGAAGCCTAGTTTTGATGCAAATTTAGACCGCCTCTGATTGGTATACACAAAGTTACGATTGGCTTCAATTGATATTAAATGTTGGTGTAAATTTTATTTCCAATATGTTTGCAAATTTCATGATGGCCCTTAAAATCGCTCTGGCTAAAAATGACGTCCCAAAACATCGTTTTCAGTAGCAACATGGCACATGTGCTTGACCACCTCGCTTCAGCTTTGATTAAATAAACTATACATACCAAATTGACATGATGATATTTGAATTATAACAATGCCCCGCTGCCCGAGCCAGAAATAGAGATCGATGTGAAGGGTTTAATTATTTCGGCAATTTAATTTATCAATTTTAAAGAAAATGATTGGTCAATTTTTAAAATACCAATTTCAGTGCTATGATAGGCTGAAATGGATCGTAGAGATATAATTGGATGAAAAGGGAATTAAATCAACCGAATCTGGCAGAAATTTTTATGACTTGTATTCTGAAGACAATTTCAACAGCACTAGCAATAACAAGCATACCAAAGAAGGAAGACTGGGGATATGATGGAACGCAAAAATTCACAACATCGCTTGATCAAAAACACGATGTACAAGCCGATGCAAATAAAGTACCAGACGACATCGGCGGCTTGCAAAAGGCGGTTCGATTGTTCAATGCAATGAAGATTACACAGTGTGAATCGGTATTGGAAAATCTTATTACCCCGACTGAAAACATTGAAATCTTGAACACGCACCATCAAAGCATTGTCGTCAAAGACGACTCATATTTTGTTCCTTTTTACTTTACAGCGGTTGCGGCAGCCAAACGCGAAAATCCAAAACATAAAAGACGATCAAATGAGCGAGACGAAGATTTATGCTATGAAGAGGAACAAAGCGAAAGGGAAGCGGAACGGAACCTTGAAACCGAGCCACCAAAAAAGAAGCCAGCATCAGAACAAAATAATAGACCCGAGGAGTATTACATTGCAGCACTTCAGGAGAAGCTGCCAAAATGGGTAAAGTCCTCGTCCAATTTAAGAAAAAATTCGACAGTATTTTTGTCGGGACCAGATACCGATTTGGGCATTAACATTGCAAACGAACTGCTCAACTTGCCAAAAGAAGAGCCATCAACCGCAAAGCTCAAGGAAATTTTCACAAAGCTCGACCAAAGCGACAAAAACACAAAACAAGCTCTGGGGCTATGCGAAGAAATTGAAGCAATGTTTTATGTTTATCGATACCATTTCCCGATTCTCATAAAGTTTGCCTATGCAATGACAAGCGAATTGTCAAAGGCAAACAAGGAAATTGTATCCTTAAAGGAAAAAGCCGCAAAGTCCAAAAGATGACAATGGCCACTGGCCGGTCAGCTGGCTGGCTATGGGATTTGCACGTAATAAATACTTCGTTTATCTCTGGTTTGCCGTGAGAGGGTCAATTCTTCGAATTTCTGATAATATTTGAATGATCGCAGTTGGTGTGATACCCTCCAATCTTTTAAGCATCCCAATGTTTGTCGGCTTAAGCTGGGTGAGCTTTTGGGATATTTCTGCAGAAAGCTTCAACGACCCATAATCAATATTTGGAGGAATCAATGCAAGCTCGTCTCTTTTAAACAGTCTTAACTCCCTTTCCTGCTGGGCTATCAAGGGGGCGTATAATGCTAACCTCTTAGAAACACAAAGAATACCCATTACACATATTCTGTTAACAATTTCCCTAGGAATGTCGCTTAACCCAGGAAAGATTTCAGCCAGTTTTTCGAAAGTGACAGCTTTCATTTGAAATAAGTCCCAATAGCTAAGAGTGTGATAATACGCCAATAAAAACCTTCTACGAATACCGTCTAAAGGGACTGTGCATATTCCCTTGGTGAGAAATGCATGAGGAGAGTACGAATGCTCAGATAACATGGAAATGGCATTGTTGATGCAGTCATTAACAAAAGTCGCCTTTTGGGTCCGGACCAAATCAGATACCAGGCCATGCTTGTGCCCTTTCATCGTGAGACGTAAATCAGCATTGTCCGAGCGAAGGCTAATTCTGTATTCGGATCGACTGGAAATGGAATGTAAACACCTACCTTGTAAAAATTCTATAAGGTTCTTGGGCGCCTTTTGTCAAGAGATCGTCAATGAGAACACCGATATATGCCTCTGATCTGTCAAGAATAAAAGGAGGAAGGCATTTGGCCGATAACCCTGCATTTGCCCCTGCAATGACACCTTGGGCAGCGGCCTCTTCATATCCCGTTGTGCCATTAATTTGGCCGGCTAAATAAAGGCCTTTAACATTCTTTGTCTCGAGCGTAGGAAGCAATTGCCTGGGATCGACAAAATCATATTCCACGCCATAAGCTAAAAAGTTATTGATGGCCAGATTTCTACCAAATTGATGGATTTTAGCATCCTCAAGCCCAGGAATGGATTTGATAACCTTTTCTTGGACATCTTCAGGCAAGCTCATTGAGATACCATTTGGATATATAAGCTCAGAAGTGTAGCCTTACAAGAAATAAGAATCCTATGCAAAATTACCTTCCGGTTCAAGCCAAACCACGTGCCTCTTCTGTGTGGGGAATTTAATTATT
>NW_013546716.1:0-15223 GCF_000760515.2 Mitosporidium daphniae
CCTAACCCCGCCATATTATGTCTACAATCTGCCCATTATCTTCACATCCACCGTGTTTTGACGCTTTTATACTTTATTGTCGATGCGGAAGCATCGACACACAGCATCAATATGCCATTAAGATTTTGGAAATGGATCTCTAATTTATAGTCTGAGGCATCGGGTCGTTCTGCACCGGGCAGACAGCGATGCTCCCGTATATTATTTGATACCAGAGGAGATCCGGCTGGTCCAAAAACCCACACATAAATACAATAATTAATGATCTTTGCGTCAAGCTACCAATCTGGGTTAGCAGCCTTCTAGTTAGTCAATAATAATGGGATCCTCAAAAGAAAACCCAGGTCGATGATGGCCACTCGCGGCGGTGTGAGAAGGAGCCCTGGAATCAGGAAGGCGAGCCCGCTTTTGCATTGGCTGCAACCCAGTAAAGTTAGGCAGCTTCCAACCAGTTTCTTGTTGGTGGGGTCGGTCTTTTCCATCCTGGAAAAGCAAACGCTTCTGTTGCTTTTGTTTGGGTACCGATTGACACCGAAGCTGGATGGGATTTCCAGAGGAAAAGTTTCTGTGCCTCCCAAGGTCGTGGTTATCACCATCCAACCCATGATTGTTGAATGAAGCGTGTCTGAGGCGAATTGGGCGGAAAGAGTGCCCAATAGGCTCAGTGGTAAATCCATCGGAAAGGGATAAAAGTATTTGAGATTCAAATTGATCGACAAATCCAGTGGCATGGTACATAGATGTAAGGGCGTCCTGGTCATCGTCTTCATCCTCGTCATAATCGCGATCAAAGCTGAAATCGCTTGCATGGAAGTTGCTTTCATCTGAAATGCCATCGTATTGGGTATCCGATTCCGATTCCGATTCTACGACAATTTGAGTGGGGGGCGCTGAAGGGCCTCTTTCTAGCTCAACCGGCGTTGAATGCCAAGTCACCGGGACAGGGCATATAGGTGGCATATTGGGAAGGTGGTCTTGAGTACAGGCTGGTGCAAAAAGCGGTCGAAGATTCGTTCGAATTCCGTCATTGCCGGATGGTGATGATGAGGACAATGGAACTTCCGGGAGCGGCTGGAAAGCTTTGCTTTCCACCTGAACGGATTCTTCCGTTTTAATAGCAACCCAATCGGTACAATCATCGGAATAGTCCAAGTCTGGGGTCAGTGTCAGGTCAACCACTTCAATAGCAGGGGGTAGGGATGAATTTGCTGGCAGGATGATCCAGTTGTCACCATCGTCTCTGCTAATCCTGATGCTCTCAATGGTCAATGGAAAGGTGTCCACAAGCTCTTTGAATAGATTGTCGACCTTGAGAGCGGATAGGGAAATAGGTATCCCACAAACCGGGCAGTTTGGCATCTTTTGAGACCCCGGCGACAAAGTGCCTAGCAAAAGGTCGCAAATGGCTGAACTGGAGGAACATGCAGACAAAAGAGACTTGCACATTACTTGAATATCAAAGCATTGCACGTGTTTGCAATCGACAGTGCGACCCGGAAACTGCATCCTGGCAAGAGAGAGAGGGCACATTAACGAAAAGGATGCGATCAAAGGCAGACATCCATTGTCTTCCAGTGGCAGGGACACCGTTTCTGTGGGCGACAAAAGAGAAAGCGTCTGTTCCCGTGAAAACCGCCTACGGAAAAAAGGGCCAAAAGATGGGCCAGGTTTTGAAGCATCTGCACTGAAAGGCGATGAACCAGATTGAGATGGAACGCAAAGGCTGGCCGATGAGCAAGATGGTGGCAAGGCTTGGGGCAAAGCCGAGGCGGCCTCCAAAATTCCGCCAATGATTTCGTCGGAGGAAAGCTCCCAGGCAGCGACGACTTGGAAAATGAACCGGCCATTGGATGTGGTATTGTGCGACAAGGGTGGGGAAGTCTGTAAAGATGAATTGCAATATGATATGACAATGTCGGTCTTGACATGTTCTGCGCAGTAGCTTGTAATATCAAGCGGCCGGTCATGATGTTCCTAAAGTTAACCCACGCCGTTACCTTTCTAAAATAGAGAGAATTGACCGAAATTCTCGATGAAAACGGAAAAGAAATCTTCTCCAACGGTGCGGTCGTTGATTTGCAAGCCTGCTCCTGGGCAGATAACACAAACGGCTTTGCAACGAGAAGTATCCTCGGGAATGCATTCCTCCACTTACCACAGCTCATCCTTATGGCGGCTAGAGAGTTGATCAGAAACGTGACGGTCGTTTGCTGGGACTCGATGCGATTGGAAAATGATGCGGAAAGGGGAATCACCTGGTTGTACAGAATTTCGGGCACCGTTCCGTTCATGATGCAGTCGCATCCGCCATTGTCCATCACCTCGGCACGGGAAAAGGGCTCTGAATATTGGAGGGACAGGTGCGCAATTGTGGGGAATTGATATGTCGATCTGTTGCTTTGATTTAAAACGGACCGGATAAGCATTGCTTTTTGCTCAAAAGCGGAAAACAGATTTTGGCGAATCAGGGAATCCAGCTCCTGCACGATGCTTTCCACAAGGCTGGCTTTTTTCCCCACTTGGGACAGGCCGAATTCGCCCAACAAACCCTTGATGTCGGAAATCAAAAGGCCCTGGTTGAGAATCTGACGGAACTGCGCAACCTAAAGTATCAAAAATGCAGGCTACAAGGGTGGCATCCAGATGCACCACCATCAAAGACGATGAATGAAATGTGTAAATTAGCTAAAATGTCCGAATTTAAATTTCCAACCCTATCTATGGGCATCATTTATCGTGGCACGTATGCTAGTCCCGCCAATGCTGGGGAATATCGGCTCCCGCAACGACCTTCCTGTCGCAACCGTCCTTCGTTACAATGGCAAGCCGAATGACGCCTCCGGAGGATCCATCGCGCTCCATGGCCAATGCGATGGCTATGATGAGCAAAGTCGCCTTACCATGGGTGACAAACTGCTCGCATTGCTCGCGCGTCATGCCTGCACGATATGCAGCATCGCAATAGCCATAAATATAAGTGGAGCCAGACCCGCCAATCGCATATGGCTGGCGATGGATGGAGCCGCCAAGCGGGATGTTGTACACGGCCCCGTTGCTCACCGAATCCCAGCCTGCCACGATTATCCCGGCCTGCAAGGAGGCTTTGTTTTCATAGCACAGGCTTTTGAAGATGTTTGCTGCTGCATGCACACTCATGGGCTCGTTCCTCTCGATGCTATGAAAAATTAAATCGATAAAAAACCCGAAAAATTCCAAGTAATACTTGACAATGTCTGCCAACGCCTGGGTATCTGCAGCCGATCCAGAGAGACAGCCATAGATAGACGAATCGACGAGGGGCGTGATTTTATCGGTAATTCTATTAGCAATGTAGGCCCCTGTGGTGGTTCGAGAGTCTGCACCGAGGATTACGCCGCCATCAAATTTGACAGCCATGATGGTGGTCTAATAGTAAGTTATGCATAGGATTGGGCATCATACGCCAAGGCTGACTGGTACAGAAATATCGTCCATGGCCATAGATTGATTAGACGGGGAAATTAAATTTAAATGTTTGCGTGTTTAATTGGGCCTTGGCCCAATAATTCTCCACATTTATCAAAGATTAACTTTGATAGATGGCAGTTGGTCCCATAAATGCCGCCTACATGGCCGTTTTGGCTGTACACATATGAAGGGGCTAATCTTTGCGGTCTTTCCATTTATCTGTGGCCATTCAATTGCGATCACTTCAGATGCACCCCTTTGTCAGTCCATGCCATTACCGGCATCAAATGCTTCTCTGCGTGGCAGCCCGTCAACTCCGAACAATCCGCTTTACCAGCCTTGCATATCAAATGGTCCGCTTTACGAGCCTTCCGTTTCAAACAACCCGCTTTGCGGGCCAGCATCTGCCGCCCCCCAAACGGCAACGATAGGCTCTGTAGAGTATGTCATTTTTGGAAGTGGATACGAGTCTTCGTTCGTCAATGCAAGTGCATATTGTGCTTCCCTCAATGAATCGTACCCATGGAATCAGGGATGCCAAAAATCCGTGCAGGGTTTGACACATTTGGAAACTCACCATAGGTTCCCTTGCCGACGTCAACAATACGATCTTTTCCGAGCTTTCTTCGATGATTGATGACAATGTATATATTAATAGCTGGAATGGCGATACTTACAACAGCTCGTGCCTTTCCTTATACCCTGAGGGTGCCATCGCAGGTAATTAACATGCTATGTAACAGATAGTGCCGATTGAGGGATGCAATGGCCCGCTGGGTTTCATCTGCCAAATAAATGCTACAGCTCATCAACCAAGGATGGCGGATCCTTCTCCGATGCCGATGGAATACGATGAAGACGAGCATTCTTATTATTAGCACAAATAAACATCTTGCTCCAAAAGGGTCGTAATGTCTCACCAAAGACCGCAAGTGCTTGCCATTAGAGGTGCCAAGAAATATAAAAATCAACAGCTTTCATTTCCAAGGCAACCGCGTATCGCGGTAAAAGCATTTGGGAGCAGCCCAATCCTATGAAGAGGTAGCATCAACTAGCTAATGGACGTGAATCCGGTTTGCTCATCAATCACGTAGCTAATGGACGGCAGGGATCCTGAAGAAGGACAAGCAACTGAGCCAAGAGTTGGATGGAAAAGAATCCGCTTATTTTTCTCCCTTTGCGCGCATGATGGCTCCAAAATAAGCTCGATTTTTTGGTCGAATAGGTGCCCATTGGATATCAGGCTGGGATGGATTGCAGGGGCGCTGCTTTCGAGGCTAGAAGTACCATCAACGATGGCCTTTATTTGGGATACAAAAATAAACGTGCACCTCATCCTGGTTCGAGCAAAATGGATGGCCTTTGGAAGATCAACCGAAATTTCATGTAGATCAACAGAAAATCTAATCAGCGACGTTATGTTGTCAACAATAATCAACAGCTCGTCGGCACACCACACGGGAAGAAAGTATTTGAGAAAGGAAATAAGCTCGGAGGATGACCTTATTTCGAAGATAAAAAACCTGTCCAGCAGCGACGGGTTGTTCCGTGTGGCTTGTAGTTGGAACAGTCTTTTTGAGGGGAAAGGTCCATCGGTTGTGAAAAAGGCAACTCTGTACGAAAAAGGGCGTTTTTTTAGCGAGCAAATTGCCGCTTGAATGGAAAATAGCGTTTTCCCAGTGCCCGCGGCGCCATAAAGTAAAGTGGCCCTTGGCAAACAAAGCGTTGAACCCAACAGCTGGTCAATGTTGGGATCTCCAATTTGAAGATGCTCCAACAAATACTCGGCATCATCACGAATGATATGTGATGTCCTTCCAGATTCTACCATTTCCTTATAAATGGCCTCTACGTCAGCCATACATAAAGCACTGTCCCCGTATGCATGGCGATGGTGAAGGGCCATTTGGAAGCCAAAATTTAGGGTTCAAAACTTTGTTGCGCATCCCACCACCAATTTAAATGGCCACCAATTTGCACTGCAGCATTTTTGAAATGGCCCCTCCCCATTGTAAATGACCATGTTGAAGAATGATGATAGACTCCCCCGCCCCCGCTAATGCAAGTTGGAAATTTAAAATAATTTAATTTTTGGACATCCGAGTGACACATTATGCCTGCTCCCAATTGTAATACTTGAATTCTTTCTCGACCTTCTGCAAGCTCTCTACTCTGCTTAGGTCGACTTCGGAATTTTTCAATTTGCTGGGCTTTAACGGGCTTTTTTCGTTCAAAACTGCATTTACTTCATGCATCAAGTCAAAATGAAACGTCAATGGATTGGGTCGATATGGACTAGGGACCTGCTTTTCGTTCAGTTTGTTCCAGTCGATCTTTTTAAAGAACCTATGCCTCATAATCGACTTAAATGACGATTCTTTGGCCTGTTTAAAGCCACCGGAAAGATTCTCATCATTTTCACTATCCAGGCAGGTGCATTTTTGATCGGGAAGCGCGCTAGACACCTGGTAATGGATTCCGTCCTCAAACCCGATTCGTCTTTTTGGATTCATTTTAAGCAGGGATTTTAAGAAATCAATGGATTCTTGGGAATATTTCCCCTTCACAATGGGGAACTGCCCCTTCATGATCGCCTTCATCAGCTCTACTTTGGTATTGCCTTTAAACGGTCGCCTTCCAAACATCAGCTCATACATCACTATGCCAAGGCTCCACCAATCAATGGAGCCCCTGTATCCCGATTTTCTGAGGAGCTCTGGAGCCATGTAGGAGACGGTCCCAGATCTGCTGCTTAGCCTGAACCCCTCCCCTGGAACTAAAAAATATGCACAACACAAGCTTACTTTCCCCTGCAACGTTGAAATCCGATATGTGTATGAATCCGAAAGAGTCTAACAGTAAATTTTCCGGCTTGATATCTCTGTGCACGATTCCCATCGTATGGAGATAATGAATGGCAATGCAACACTGTGCCATAAAGTGAGTCACCACTAGCTCAGGAACTCGGAGCCTTGTCAGTTTTATGTGATGCTCATTTTGGGTTAATTTTTTTTCATTTGAAAATTGGAGGCAAGGAAAAATGGATCTTGGTTGCCGCCTTGGGGACACCGATCGGCAAGGGCTGTAGGCATTGTCGAGGTAGTACCTGAGATCCCCTCCTAGCATCAAATCCATCACCATGTATATGTTGATGTCATCTTGGAAGGCATATCGAAGGTTCACCAAAAAAGGGTGGGGGCAAAGATTCTCAAGAATCCTGCGCTCCTTTAGAACGCCATCGATCTTTTTGGACAAAATAAATTCTTCTTTTGAAATGTACTTTAGCGCATAAAATTTGCCCGTTGCTTTGCTTTGGCTTATTACGACCTTGTAAAACGATCCTTGCCCAACGGCCCGAAGAACACGAAAGTCTTTGATGCTAACTAGGGGTAAGTAAATTTTTATGCGGACCTATTTTTTTCTCCTCCACTGAAGTGGCGTCATTTGTGAAATCTTCGTATGAGTGGCTGGGATTTGGCCTATCTTTTACGGTTCCAAGGCAATTGCCCATTTGAAGGAATTGCAGAATGGAGATTCTAGTTGTCAACATATGCTGCCCCACGACCAGATTATTAATTGGTGACACATGCAATGCATCCTATTTGTTCAAATGCTCTGGTGTGTCGTTTGAATGCTCAAATTTAAATTTATTTTGTGCTCCAATCAAAGTTCAAGGGGGCACGGGACGGGTGTAATTTTGAAATTCAATATTTAAGTTTAATTCTTTCGATGGGACAAGACAATGCCAACAATTGGTGGAGATTCCGCTACAGAAATGTTTTTCAATACGGGATTTCGCCGTTTTATCAAAAGGCTGTTTTGAATGATTTTGCATACGAATCCAAAAAGCTTCTCATCCATTCGACAAAGAACGTGCTAGCGTTCGTCCCCTTTGGGCTGGGCGCAATTGGGCTTGTCATGTGGGCCAATGCCGACCACAAGAAGCGCCATAGAAAGGCATACCATCACCATGAAAGTGGCCATATCACCGCTGCAGAATCCTAACCCCAACCCCAACCCTAAGCCTAAATACATTTCACCCTGTAAACTCTGTTCCATAGTGTGATGTTTGTAATCTTGTCTGATTTGGCATTTGTATTGCGTGTGTGCCCGCTCTCGCCTAAACTAGGCGATAAATGTGAGTTTAAAGTACACCGATGCACTTACGGCCGCACAGTAGCTTCGTGAGTTTGTCAAAGTTTATTATTAATTTACCAAACACTATTGGCAGTCTTCTTTTGCAGCCAGAACTGAATCAAGAACATCAAAATTGGTGGGTCTGTTGAACTCTTCCGGGGAGGCTTTTGTGAGATTCTCGATTTTATCAAAGTTGCTGATGTAGTGTTTGCGAAGTTCCTTGTTGGCGACGAGCACCGTTTTTTGAAGACGCTCTAAATTGATCAAATCTTTAATCGACTCGTGCTGCTTGGTGATGTCGGCTATTTGCTCAATATTTGTCGTGTGGATTCCATTGTCAAACATGAGCGCAACAAGCAAACAGACTCCAAAGAAAAGGTGACGGATGATGGTCAGCTTTTGGGTGAGGCCAACATTTTCGGCATCAGAAAAAAGATCTGCATAGATGTCTAAAGAGGCAACCTCGTGGGGTGCCAAATAATAAAGCGACTCAAAAATGCCAAAAAACAGCGTAAGAACGACCAGGATTTTGCGCCACGATCCCTTTTCCTTTTTCACGGAGGCCAAGCCAATGATGACCAGGAAAACGCAGTAATCCTTGGCAGCACTGAATATGGCAAAAAGGCAAAAGTCCATTTCATCGGTGCACCAGTCACAGTTTAAGAAGGCATGCTCCCCATACTGAAGGTAATTTGAGCGGCGAGAGGGGCTTTTGAGGCGCTCAAAAAGACACTGCAACCTCTGATATTTCAGCCCATCATCGGAAACGAGGGGGTCATCTTGAGAAGAAAAAAAGGGGACCGAAGGCAGCTTCTTTCTATTCCACAGCCTTTCTCTGAAAAGATCGAATTCGTCCGCATCTCCACTGGCGCAACAAGAGTCTTTGAGGGTCTCAAAGACAGTTGAGAACGATTTTGAGGCCTCCGCTTGTCTTGTGACAAAGTCGGTGTAATGGGTTCTCAGCTGGAATATAGGGACATCCACGTCGGCCCCAATTTGCTGGAAAAAGTTTTTTGGACATCCGCCTCCAAGCGAAATCCAGAAATAATTAATCACTGCAACGATCAGAATGGAAATACGAATGCGATCCCAAAGTGATGGCACGGTGATCATCAATTGCTTGTCGGACTGTGGTTGGGCTTTGGCAGCATTTGCGAGCGCCTTGAACAGCTTTCCAAGGATCCACGGCAAAAAGGAAACAATCAAAAACTTTACTAAGTCCCAGGTATCCATGATCAAACGAGGGGAACGCGACGAGCGGCTAATGATATGGCGAAACTAAATTGTTTTAAAAATTACACCAATAAGTTGCACATTTTATTGCAGGCCCAAATGTGCATCATTGTGGCCGGTGGGCCCTCATATCCAAACCCTATGAAATGCATAGCCGATCAATAAAACCCCATTGACGTGGAAACACTAATTTGGGAAGGGTTAGATACATGTCAGTATAATGCGAACGTTGAACAAATTGAAAACATCCTCGTCTGGGGACGGCATGAAGGAATTGTTGACATACAAATACTAAAAATTAGACACGTCAAAGACACAATAGGACAGTTTTCTAAATTCATTTTCTCTTTCAAATATGCTTCCACATCCATGATCAGGAACTTTTGTTTGCGGTATTTTTCCACCTCCAATTGTAGCTCTGAATTTCTCAGCACCGGTGTGTTTGAGAGGGCCTTAAACTTTAATCTGATGGACATCACCAAAGAATAGGAAAATTTATTTTTTAAAGTTGAAGGGCCTTTCTAGCTGCACGGACAATCGTTTCCAACGAGGGGAGCGAGTTCTGCTCCAAAACCTGATTGTAGGGCATGGGGATGTCTGCCCCGGTTACCCTAATAATTGGCCCATCTAAAAAGTCGAATCCAGGCCCTTCGGTGACTTGGGCTGAAATTTCAGAGCCAATGCCAAACATTGGCCAGCCTCCCTCGACGATCACTAAATTGTTTGTTTTGGCCAGAGACGTGAGGATTGTATCTATGTCCAAAGGGCGAATGCTTCTTAAATTGATAACCTCTGAAGACACGCCGTACTCCAACTCTAGTTTCTGTGCGGCCTCGAGAGCCACGCCCACCAACATGGAGTGGGACACGATCGTTATATCAACGCCTACTTGTCAGGCAACAAGAAAATGTACCCTCGCGCTCAACATGGGCCTTCCCTATTGGAAGCACAAAATTGGAATCTTTTAGATTTTCAGTCAATGGGAATGATCGGCCATACATCAGCTCGTTCTCCAGAAACACAACTGGATTTGGATCCCTGATTGCAGCCTTAAATGATAAGGCGGGCAGGGTTACCTTTAAAAGGCCCTTTGCATCTTCTGCAGAATATGGCGACAGAACTTTGAGGCCAGGAACGGACCCATACCACGCAGCAAAGCATTGCGAATGCTGGGCAGCTACAAATTGGGGCAGAAAAAACATACCGACGCCTGCAGCAGCACCATTAGGTCCTCTGAAAACGATTGGACAGCCAATAAGGCCTCCGGACATGTACAGGATCTTGGCAGCAGAATTTACAACATGGTCTATGGCCTTTTAAAAATTAAAAGTCACAATTACCTGCATGGAAAAGTTGAATGTCATAAACTCGCAAATTGGCTTGAGCCCTGACAGCGCAGCACCGACGGCAAGGCCTGTAAAGCCAGCCTCAGTGATGGGCGTGTCAACGACGCGAGAATCTCCATATTTCTCATGAAGACCACGAGAAACCTTGTAGGCGCCATTGTATTTGGCCACTTCCTCCCCGATAAGAAATACATTATTGTCCATGGTCATTTCCTCGTCCATGGCCATATTTAAAGCGTCTCGGACTGTGATTGTTGCCTACAGCCGATGAGGAGCAAAAATGGAAATACCTCAGTCGAGTATGTGACACGTAGAGTCCGTTTGAACAGACCATTCGATAAAGCCTTCAAAAACATGGGATTGGGAAAGAGAGATCGCAAATTAAACAATGTCACGATCACGAAATTTAATATGCAATTTATTCCGGGCAATTTGTGTTCAATGAACGGGCCTCCCTATGTGGAGATTTTGTTTTCTCAAAGCCTGCTTTCTCAAGCGGAAAGGTTCAGCGATGTCATTTTTGACATGCAGAAAAAAAATTTGAACCAAATTAAAAGGGAAATGCAGGTGTGCCGCGAACCTTGCCTTACAATAGGATGCGTTTCAAAAACTTGCCTCCAAAGATGGCTTTTTGAGCGTTCAAACACAACCACACACCGCATTTTTTGAGGAAACCTGCAATTGTACATCAAAATCCATCCGAAATTCGATGTCCAAAGAGCCGGCTCTGCCTTTTGTATTTCCTTCGCTGGCCAAGGACGACTTGAACTTTTGTTCGGTAAGTTGGATTGGCGACAACCAATTTAGAATGGCGAAATATGCCTTGCCGTTAATGAGTCCATCAGCTCCATCCCAAGATATGCTTATTGGACCGAAATCACGGCAAACGAAAAGGTTTCCAACGCCATTTGCAATTTTAGGCAGAAGATTATCCTGTTCTGAACTCTGTCCCGTACTTTGGAGATTCTGTTGATATTGAAGATAAAAGCTATTTGAGGCTATACGAGTATATAGATATTCCGGTAGAGAGCGATTCGGAAGGTTCCCCAACCCCTTTACCTTGTAGAATGTTCGGTTCAAGATGCGATCTATGACAGACTCATTACTCGTCTCGAGTCTGGATCATATTCGCTGAATGAATATTCCCTGCTATGGACTCTCTCATCGATAGATGTAAATGCCCGTCGAAGGTTATTTTTTCGCTTTACCTGTAAGATTGTTAAAGTTGCTGCCATGGAAGGGGACATCCAACCTACTTGAGGCAAATAGGTGCATCTCCGAACTAAATCTGAAGGACCTTGTTTGTTCTTTCTGCGGAGCATACGATTGTAGGGTCCATTTTGGTATTTTGGTCTTCATTTTACCTTATAGATTTGCCAAAGGGTACCATTTAGCCCAAATTTTTCAAGGGGTCTCTTCTGGGCTATTTCCTCGCAAGAAAAATTCGTCTTCTTTTCCCCCTAAAACGATTCCATGCTCACAAAGCTTCTGTAGGCTTTCTGCGCTAAAGATTCCTTCACCCCCCACCCCAAGGCCATTGAGTGAAATCGAAAAGTCTCTGTTTGATAGAGCCTCAAGGATCTTTCCCGGCGATTCATGTTCGCAAAGCGTGTTTTTGCCCCAAAGGACATGTGCTGAACTGGTACTTTTATAGCCTCATATCTCATAGTCCTTTCTTGTGTCCGGAAACCATGAGCACCCGCCATCGGATCCGTTGGACTCCAAAAATAATGACACGCGACACTCTGCCGCAGGCGCATCTTCTGTTTATTTGCCAATTTTTTCTTGTGGTCATCCTTTTGCGGAATGTAGAAAGCAATGGTGCTCCTGCATCATTTCGGGTCGAAAATGCACTCCTTCCTGTGCGTGTGGAAACAAGTGCAGCAATTTTTTTAAAGGATGCCACTGTACAAAGGGCTGCAGCTCTTCGACATGCCCCTGTTTTTCAATGCACATGGAATGCCACCCCAGTCTTTGCCGGAGCTGTAAAGATATTGCCTTGTGCAAAAATTCATCCATTCAACACAGTTGGAGCAAGGTTTTTGCAAGCCTTCTTACGGGGATTTAGGGCTTGCTTATTGGGAAATCCGATATCTCTGGCTGGGGCGTGTTTGCAGCGGAGTCTATTGTCAAAGGCTCGTTTATTGCAGAATATACTGGAGAAGTAGTCGATGCAATCTTCTTTTTCTAGATTATTAGCCAAATCGAAGCAGAACGACGGGGATTCGTCTATGACCAAAGGAAGCTTTCCTTTTTGTTTAATTTGAACAAAGGTTCCAAACTAACCAGTCATACTCCTAGACTTTGTCATTGATGCCACCAAAAAAGGGGGGTTAGTCCGATTTGCCAATCATTCTACGTGTCCAAATGCAATTGCTAAAGGTTTTCCATTCACATCACTTCCCATTTAAGCAATGAATGTCCTTGGAATCTTGAGAATAGGAATCTACGCGAGAGCAAACATTGATGCCGGCGATGAGATTACATTTGATTACAAGTATTTCGTTTTGCTTACCTTCCCCCATTAGATATGAAAAGGAGGCTGAAAAATTCGTTCCCATCAAGGCAATTTCTAAAAGTAAAGAGGCGGCGTCTAAATGATCGATTGAGTGCCCAATTCCGATTTGTCCAAGTACACCTTTTGATCCCATTCTGGCGGACAATTTGGCAATTTAAATTGGAAATTTACATGTGTGCTACTAACTTTGGCCTCAATTTTACTGCTCCAAGGGCCGTTTTAAATTAAATTGATTTCATTTTAACTTGCTTCATGCGAGCGCTCGCTTATTCTTCGTTTGGATGCGTCGCGGATACCCGTGCTCTTTGTTTTTAATTTGGCTAGTAAAGCTTACAACCGCAATTCCAACTTCATTTGGAAGCCCATTTCGGCACCAAAATAACAACGCTCCCGATGTACATGTAAAATGGATGGCCGCACCCATAAACCCCTCTGATCTTAACCAGGTCATCATGCTTAATTTTACAGAAGATCGAAGGGGCTTATCCAATCCGTCCAGATTCTTTTCCAGCCGTTGCTGGAAACGAAGGCGTTGGAAGAATCGTCGAGGTTTTGACCTCTGGAACCTCCCTTTGCAAAGGCGATTGGGTGATCCCAGTTTCTCCCGGTTTAGGTTCTACATGTTGACATGTTAACGGCTAGGTAATTTTGATCCCAACTTAACGCGTAAAAAGGCACCTGGAGGGAAGAATCTTTCGTTTGCTCAAACGACCTTATAAAAGTGGACAACACGCTTCCCTTGGCAATGGCATCGATGCTCCACGTGAATCCATGCACTGCATACAGGCTTTTAGACGATTTTTCGATCATGAAGCCAGGTATCAGTGACTATGAACAACCAGATCCTAAACATAGGCTCTCTATTAATCCAAAATGGAGCAAACTCTGCCGTCGGCCAATCGGTGATTCAAATTGCTAAAGCCAAATGCTTCAAGACAATCAATGTCATTCGGCGCCAAAGGTAAAACAACCATCTTTTCCCTTCCAAGGCCGGATTATGAAGAGATAAAAAGGCATCTAGAAGAGCTGGGCGCAGATATGGTCATATCGGACATCGACCTCGAGACGAGCTCTAACGATTTGGAGAAGAAAATTATCGAGAAATTCGGATCACTGCCAATCCTCGGGCTAAATTGCGTTGGAGGCTCAAATGCTTTGGGACTTGCAAAGCTGCTCCAGTATGCAAGTGTGCCTTAATTTTAGAAACAACGGATTGCTCCTCACATATGGAGCAATGGCAAAAAGGCCCATAACTCTTCCCGCCTCGCTTTTGATATTTAAGAACATCACATTCAAGGGGTTTTGGCTATCGTCTCTGGATAAAGCTGCTGATGAACCCAATGCCCGCTCCCAACGGATCGTATCTGAGATTTCAAAATGGATTAAAATGGGAACGTTTAAACTAGACTTTACCACACACCCTATGGATTCGTGGCAACATGCTATCGACACGGCTATCAAATCAAGCTTTACAAAGAGCAAGCAAATACTGCTTCTTTCCCCGGAACGCGATTAAATATACTAAACACGTAGAATTAAAGACCAAATCAGACAAAAGTTATCATCAAATCTCAGTGAGATTCCCAACGTTTCATCATCACGCTTGTAAATTAAAAAATTAAGAATGCGAGTAAATTTTATACTTTCGCCATTTCAATTTTGGAATATTCTAGAAGTAATGACTGCCCAATGATGGAACACTAAGAGGGTGCAAGGATACTTGCGCTTAGTGAACAAAGTGATAGGCTCTCCATATACGATTCTGCTTGCGAAATGGCCAGCATTTGGTCCTGGCGATTTCTTGGAGCATCGAATGTTGTATTGTGCATATTTAAAATTTTGGACTTAATTTGCTTTATAAAAATTACAATTATGGTCCATTTAATGGGATCACTTTATCATCTTTTAAGGGCCCCGATTTTCCGCGTTAGACCGTGTATGGTAGCCCCTCTTTCATTGCTGAACATTCGTATTAGCAATCACAGATACTTTTCAAATTTGAAATGGTAATTGGATCATACTTTAAGCGCCTTAGGGAGCAGCCAAACACGCCAGATGAGAAATCTCCTATTTCAGATCCAAATAGTTTAAAGAATCGCTCTGAAGATGTGAAAGAGCCTGTCCAAAATTTCGACGCTCAAAACGCTCAAAACGCTCAAAACGCTCAAAACAGTCAAAAAGCTCAAAACAGTCAAAATAGCTCGAAAGGTATCAGGGGAAAAATCAAGCTATTCTTTAACGAATATGGAAAGATTGGAGTCATCGTGTACATTGGCATATCGTCCTTTACGTTCTCCCTATGCTATTTGGGCGTAAAAGCCGGAATAGACTTGCAAAGGTTGTCTGAGCTTTTAAATATATCTGTTCCTGCCTGGAGTGGCAAAGCTGGCGGGTTTCTTATAACTTATGCTACCTACAAGCTGTTGTTACCCATTCGTATCGCTTTAACTGCAGCAATCACCCCGTACATTAAACGAAGGTTTAAACTTTAAACCCGCGAGCTCCTGAAAATAAATAATTGATTTATGTATGCACCCACCCA
>NW_013546715.1:0-14792 GCF_000760515.2 Mitosporidium daphniae
TAGACAAGTGCATGCATGGATAGACAAGTGCATGCATGGATAGACAAGTGCATGCATAGGTAGATAAGTCAATCGGTGCATGTGTAAATCAATCCATACGTCCATGCATGTGCTTCTTTTTCCGATTCATTTCACATAAAAATTTATTAAATAATCGCATAGTGGGCCGCAGCCGCTAAAATGGTATTTTCGAAAAGCTTTGGTTAATGCTTTCATTTAAGGTTTCCAAAAACCTAGGAAGGGACCACGAAATTAAAAGCTGCGATACCTCTTCAAGGGCCTCGTCAAATAAGTCTTCATATATCAGACAGTCAACGATACGCTCTTCTATTTTCCTTTTCGTGCGCCCATTTATATTGATCTCATATGTAGACCCTGATCTTATAAACTTTGAATAAATTTGCAATGCGGGCTCGTGGAACAGCTCACTGGTCTTTTCAAGAGAACAGCTAAACACGTGATTCTGGTTCAAAACGACAGGTTGGTTTTGAGGCAAATTCGTCATCGTCGCACTTGCCGGCCATAGCTGCTTATACTCTTTACATATTTCATAAAACAAAAGGTTTTCTACCGCAAACTCGGTGATCGTAAACTTTCTGAATTTGGCAAGCAAAAGACCATCAGAGAAGATATTATCTAGAGTCAATCCTTCAAGCGAATATTGATGGAAGCAAGAGCACTTGAAGTTGAGCTTGGCGAGTGACTTTTTAACAGATGACAAGTGGCCGAGCGAATTCAAGGAAAGAATGGTATTTGGCTGCTTGGAGAAACTGATCCCATTTGCGCATGATTTCTTGTCTGATTTCGCAACAGGGAGTAATGGGAGGTGTGGCGAAGATACTGAAAAATTGGGACTCAAATTCGCGAGGCTCCCATAACAATGATGGGCCTCTCCAAACATGGCTGAAAGGAGCGGCAAAACGATTATTACGCAATGAATGAACGATCCTCCAATTAAAAGTATAAACGAAGATGGGATATAAGATCGTAGCGGCTGCAGTAAATCAAGATCCGTCCAAAGAAGCAGAATGCAGAACCCGGGACAAGCGACAAAGAAAGTTATCAGAAGATCATATTTTATCCCGAATGCATCAGTGATCGAAGTTACTTGGTATAGCAGAACCGGGGTGACAATAAATGTATATGCCATCGTTGCAACAATGGCAGGCCCGTACAGCTCGCTTAACCGTACCGAATTGTTATAAGGAGAGCTAAATCTGAAATGAAGAAATAGAGAAACAGCAAAGTGAATCACAAGAAGAAGTAATAAAAAAACCCGGGGTCCACATTTAGACATGTAAAAGAATTTATAAGTGAACAGAGAGGAAATGGATTTAGTGATCACAAAGAAAAGGAATACAATCGATCGAATAACGGGGAGGCTGCAAATCTTCCTGCTCCAAAAACAAAGCCTGCACTGACATTGAGTAGACGGCAACTCGCTTGCATCGGCGGAAAAAGGATCAAGGTTTGCTGTATTAGCAGATTCTTCATCATATTTGTAATCAAAAGTAGAAGGTGGATGTTTCTTTGAGCAACATCCATCGTAATTTGAAGATTTAGCGTAATAGACATTTTTATCACCAACAAAACCGGGAATATCTTCCGTATCAGTATCGTGGCTAGTGTTTTCGTCTTTGAGACGACCGTGTATTTGAGTATCGAGAATTCTACACTCGCAAGACACATGGTTATATAGTTTATCGTGACCATCGTATGGTGCACAACGAAAGGTACACTTTTTGCAATTCTGGGACAAGGATGCTTTTCTATTTAAAGGGGTATTTAAAGACGAAATAAAGTTGTAAGGTGATGAGGGATTCAACGAGTTATCTCTAAAAATGGCAGTGGAACTTTTGCACTGGTCAGGAAGCGACTGAACTGAAGAAGATCGCGCTTTTTTGTCAGAATCTTGCACGGTGGCTGGAACATTGATTTCTATGTTTCCAGTTGATAGGGATTTATCAAATACTTGTATCTTGTCATGAACAACCTCATTTTCTTGTAATGCAGAGTAACCCGACGTCTCAAGGTCGATCTTTGAGTTTCGCAACGACAAGAGCTTGTTTCGGTTACAATGGAACTTTTGAAGTAAGTCTAGACCTCTGAGAACCCAGGTAACAATAACAAACATAGGGATAAAGAAATTATAAATCCATATCAGCGGGATATGTGGAAAGTCATAGTTAGCCTCATAACAAAAAACGAAGGAGCAAACAATCAAATTTAAGATGCTTGAAGCAATGCAAGCCTTGAAGCCTCGTTTCCGAAGCATGTAGTTGGATCCGTATTTGATGTAAAAAAACAGTGTTATCAATAAAAAGATATTGTATGCAATAAAAAGAACCCAATAGATCACTGCCAAGCTAGGAATGGAGAACGGAGAATTTGTAGACCAATACAAATATCTTTGTTGCTTAGAGCAGTTCAAATACGACAGCTTAATGTCTCCAGATGGCTGTCCGGACATTGCCCAGTCCACCATAATGTGAAGAAACAAGCAGACTTGCTACAGACCAAATAAACAAAAACAATTGGTTGCGATTTGCACTATGCTGGATTTATATTTTAATTCGCAACTAATTCGCAATTAATTCTATTTTATTGCATTCTATTAAGCAGGGTACCGAATTCTTGGCCCTGAAATTCTGCAATCGACAATTCTAGTTCTGATGGCGTTCTAGACCCATTCGAGCTTGCAAGCGTTCCTGCACCGTAGGGCGATCCGCCATGTGCAGCAGAAAGGTCAAGCAATAGGGGACATTTTGAGCCCAACGGGACATATATCATTCCCAAGTGCGCAAAAAACGGCATCAACGACAAGTGGGTCCCTTCTTGCCCAAATCCCAAAGACCCAGTGGACACGAATGTTCCGACAAACTTTTGCGAAAGCCCGCCATTTAGCCACAGCTTTCCACAGCTGTCAAGAAGGGCTTTAAACTGTGCTGGAACCATCCCAAATCTGGTCGGAAATCCAAACATAAATCCATCCGCTGCGTGGAGATCATTTGCGGTCACCACAGGTATATGGGGCATCGCTTTTACGTTCATCTTTCCCAGCACTTCCTGGGAAAGTGTTTCTTGAACCTGAAAAAGCTTTACCTTGACGCTGGATTTTTCCAATCCCTTTATGATGCTTTGCGCCATCTTTTCGACATGGCCATAGGCCGAATAGATGATCACATATACGGTCTTCATGGAATAAATAAAGCCCAAATTGTCGAGTGTTAAACTTTGTGATTGCTCAGCGATTAAATTTGAATTTTATTTAAAATTAAAAAATAAAAGTTTGAGTGCAAGTTCCCCTTTTTGGAATGCACATGGGGTCTCTGAATCATATTCCGGATCCTGTCTCGCCGCCAGTTGGCATTGAAAAGCAAGACCTTATCTCGATGCTGCCTGGACCCTTGTGTGAAAATCCACCCAGCATTTCCAGAATATATGCCTGGGTAAACGACTCACGATCGTCCGACTATTGGAACTATGATAATGTGCCGATAAAATGGGGGTATGTCTTGGTAATGCTAATATGTCTAGATGCCAAGATAACTATCGCATAATATCAAAAGTGGGTAGGGGGAAGTATTCCGAAGTTTTCCTGGGGTTCAACATCAAAACAAATCAAGAGGTAATCATTAAGGTTTTAAAGCCGGTTAAATCGAAAAAGATCAAACGTGAAATCAAAATTTTGCAAAATATCTCTTCCGGCCCTAATGTGATCCAGCTACTGGATATCGTTAGAGACAACGAGTCCAAGGTTCCTTCTCTCATTTTTGAGTATGTCCGTAATTCAGATTTCAAGCATCTCTATCCCAAACTAACGGACCTTGATGTCAGATATTATCTTTTCGAGCTGTTGAAGGCCCTGGACTATTGCCACTCCATGGGGATCATGCATCGAGATGTGAAGCCCCACAATGTTATGATTGACCATGAAAATAGAAAACTTAGACTTATCGACTGGGGTCTGGCCGAGTTCTACCATCCGGGGGTTATGTACAATGTCAGGGTAGCTTCTCGCTTCTTTAAGGGTCCCGAATTACTGGTCAATTTCCAATGCTATGATTACTCCCTCGATATGTGGTCCCTTGGATGCATGTTAGCCGGAATGGTTTTCAAGAAGGAGCCCTTTTTCATGGGACAGGATAATAGTGACCAACTGGTTAAGATTGTTCGGGTTCTGGGGAGCGATGACTTTGACTGTTATGTTGAAAAATATCACTTGGAAATCGATTCCAAGTTGAGGCAACAACTTGGCGTCCACACAAAGAAAAACTGGGCAAAATTTATACTCCCCGAAAACGAACATCTTGCTTCGCAGGAGGCCCTTCACTTGATTGACAACCTGCTAAGATATGACCATCAAGAGCGCCTAACTACAATTGATGCGATGAAGCACCCCTTTTTTGATCCAGTTAGAAAATAATTAAAGCTACATTGTCCTCGGCTTATTCTCAAATAAATTAAGCATTAAATAAATTTGATAAATTTTTGCAATTTATTCCAAAATTTATTCCTGAATTTGCTGCTGCAATGTATACCAATGGGCTCGCATTGTCGAGGCAATATCTCGATTTCGGTAAGCATTCTCGATTGATGTATAGCCTTTGAGCCCTGTATATTTTCTTCGCTATTCAACTATGTATATACGTCGCCTGGGTACACGTTCCAGTTAAAAGATGACTCGAGGGATCCCCAACAAGCATACTTTGACGCCTCCGAAACACACGAGCAGCAGTATTCCATTCCCACGGCAATTTCATTCTGCAATAGTATGACCTGGCTTTTGATCTGTTAGCAAGCAATAATGGAAATACAATCTGTGTCTCTTCAGAGGCCGGTGCCATTAGCATTCTGAATTGGTCCGAGGACTCGATAGTAGGTAATGATTTCGGCGGCATAACACCTTTGCATTAATAGAGTCTCATAGCTATAAAGTCCATTCCAACGCCATTTTCGACCTTTGCTGGTCAAACAATGACCAATCGATCGTATGCATCTGGCAACGTAACGTTTAGTGGACCGTCTCTGGGGACCAGTCACTGAGACAAACAGATGTCAAAACGGGGCAAAACTTGTACCATGGCCAAAGGTTGCATTCCAATACTAGCGTCAAGATTGTCAAGGTGTCTCCTCATAAACAATGTAAGGTGGCTGCATGTGTAACTTGGTAGTCCAAGTTGCCACTGGAGGGCGAGATGGACAAGTGTGCATATGGGATTCTCGCGCCGCAGAGCACTGTCTTCCTCTTTGGACCGTTTCTAGACCCTCTTCAAAGCAATCTTCAAGAAAAATACTTTCCGTAATGCCGTCTGAGTCGGTTACTTCGATCAATTTTTGCCCGCTCAATGAAAATCTCCTTTATGTTTCCTACTCGTCCACAGGGTAACTTTTGGTTGTCATCATGCTTTTAGACACGTTTATTTGTATGATGTTAGGAAATCCAAAACCGGAATATTGCTGTTTCTTCCTGACGAAAAAAACAGAGGTAAGCGTGTTTGTCGAATTTTTAGCCTTTTCCTCGATGTCGCTTTCCGGAGACGGCATTTATTTATATGGCACGTGTACAGACAACAGGTTCGATTTTCGGTGCTTTAATATCGGTAGATTATGTCGCCTGGAGACCAATGGATCTCGAAATGTCGACTTTTTCTCGTGCAATTCGTTTTCTTGTTCATCATTCTATGTAAACTGTGACGTTTCCCCCGATGATAAGTACGTTTTGACAGGATCTAGCGCATCGGGCGTGCATATTTGGGACCAGGCAAATAAGCTATGCCATATTTACTCCAGTCATAATTCAGAGGTTTCGGCTGTGGCCTGGTCAAAGACCAACCCATCGATTGTAAGACTCAAAGCAATAATCCCTACCCAATGATAGTTTGCGTCTGCCTCGGATGACAAGTCTGTACGTATTTGGAATATCGATCGCGGGATACATCATATGCTGTATTTTTCGGAGAAAAGATATTTTTCGCACAGGAAGGAGCCGATTTCGGCCAGCTCCGCACCAAATCGGCCCCCTTCAAATGATACCAAGGAAAACAGCGGAAATTTACATAACCAAGTCGCCCCCCAGAGGTCAATGAAGCTTAAAATTAACCAGTTTTTCAAACCTCTCCTGAACAGTTCAAATAGAAAATTAAATTAATAAACAAAGCAGCAAAGTGTATACCCCATGAGGCTGAGATCTTTCACCGGATCAACCAGACGCTTGAATGACACGTCGACAGATGCTCCCGTATCAAGCGAAGATGATATAGAAGGCAACTATTCAAGTGGGGAGCTGGACGAGGATGATGCCTCGCTGCTCGATCCCAGCGAGGTCGATCAATTAGAGAGCGGCGGAAATAGCCCGTTAAAGACTCGAAATTCCGACGAAGATGATAGCAGTCCTGACTTTCCAGATAGTGAAGATGAAGATTCAAACGGAAAAGACAGCGATGGGGATAAGTTTGTAAAGTTCATCCCGCGTCAAAAGCGGCGGTTTTTCGTGGAAGAAAGTCCCGAGTTGGACGCCAAAAAAGCACACAAAGCAATGAGAGACGATTTTGTATCTGAGGAGGACAAGCATAAAAAGGCCGTTCAAAGGAAAGTAGCCAAGGAGCGAAAAATGGAAGAAGCAAGAAAAACAGCACTAAGCAAGCTATTGACAAAAAAGCAGCGGCCTGCAGAGTCTTCGTCCACCGAGAAAAGCTCAAAGGCAAAAGCCACCACAGTCACTGGACCAGTTCCAGAGGGCGTAGTGAGATTCTACGATACAGCGACGAAAACCCTTGTTATTTGTCCATCTCTTTAGAAAAAATAAAGCTCGCTAAAAGATGTTGTCGATTTCCTTTTAAGCGCAAACATTAACACAATTAACGGTTGACGACGCGCGGCTCGACGTTTATTGCAATGATGTGCGGTAAATATTATTTATAGATATGGATTGTTCAAAATGCTTTGTAAATAGCGCAGATTAATGGGATGGAGGCCATTCAAAATCCCTTCTAGTTCCGGATATGTTCCCAAACGGCCTATGAGCCGCTTCACAGCAGAGGGCAATGAAAAATCCATCAGCGGATCTGAGGAAAAAAGCTACAAGATTGGTGGGCCCCAAATTACCTGAAGAAGCCTAATTTCTTCTGCATTCAAGTCACCTTTCGCAAAGGTGTTGGCTCGGTGGAGTTTACAAAACTCATAGTCTTCCGATATTAAAATGGATCTGATTTGTAATGCGATTATTGATTACCTGACTTTGGATCTTTCAAGATCATCGATTGCAGGCTCCGAGGACAGCGAAATAAGTTCATAATCAAGCATTAAGCTAACAAAGAGGCAAATCATGGACTCCAGCTGCGAAACAAAAACATGGTAAAGACACGAATCCGGATTAGACAAAATCAAGATAAAAGCCATTGCCGAGACAAATTTGTCCTTGGCATTCTCCATTTCTTCAGCCTAAGATGAGAATTGAAAAGCACCACCTTTCTAAGCCAAAGGTTCCCAAATTTTTCAGCACACTCTGGTGATGGGTTGGTCGATAATAATACATCAAAAAAGTGGTGATCTAATACACATATTCTTGCCGGGAACAGAAATAAAGAATACGAGCTTAGTTTCTCGTCCTAAACCAAAATCAAAGCTAATCTTCTACTTCCTCCATTAAAATAAGGTTACTAATTGCGAAGAAAATTCCCTTCAACCAATCAATAGCTTTAAGAAAAGAAAAGGCTCTCAGGAGACAAGAGTCCAAGACTTTGCACATGAAAGGCCATATTTCTGGCTGCCAGCCTGGCATCAAATCGGAAAGCTCGGCAAAAAACAAAGACGAAAACTCCTAAGCAAAATTATTTAAAGCCTATGGTACGGATAAATAGGAAATCGGTAGCATTAAAATATAGCTGTTAACGATAGAAAAGACGAGAACTAGATTTTCAGATCCCAGCGTTAGAAATCGAAGAGAAAGCCTTGAAAGCATCCCAAAAAGCTCATAATTGCACTCGAGATTTTCTACAAAACAGGGGTAATGAATAAGGAGAGAAGACCACAGGCAAAGAATATCTCCCAGGTAGTAGTACACGTCCCCATTATCAAATGTCAGTATACCATTGCCTTGGTGGGCCTCTGAGATTCCGAGACAAGATTTAATCAGTGAAATGGAAACTGAATGGAGCTGAATAGATTTTGCTCCCAATGACTAAAGATCAAATAAAGATATCTTGTACCTTTACAATGGCGCTCAAGAGGCCCAAAAGCCGGCAACGAAGCTCCACACTGCATGATTTCGACTTCCAGCCAGTCGAAATTACGTCAATCAGCGAGTTGCCCAGGCTTCCGCTCTCCAGCTGATATGATTAACATGGAAAACTTACATCAATATTACCTGTTAGAGAAACAAGTTCTTTAGTGATGTCCAGCAGGTCGCATTGAAGATCTAAATCCTGAAATTCAAACAACAGGTTTGAGATACCCAAGATGACGGCATCCAAACCGTGCAATGTCGATCTGCAAAAACAAAGTAACGATCCGATGGAGACGGCGCAAAAATATCTGAGAATAGGGAGGTGGTAATTGACCTTTTGACCAAAATTAAAGCTGCTACAAAGGATGCTGCATAAATACGCATAGATACTTTTGAGCGCTTCTTCTGACAATATTGGGGCTATGGTCTTACTGCATGCCAATTCTGACATGAAGGTCATAGACAATAATGAAAAGGATGAAAAAACTCTCGAGCTGAAATAGGGATCGGTGGGAAGGGCAGGAAAATATCTTTTCAATAGAAAGCTGTTAAATGACAACACCTCACCCTCATCTTTTATCGGAAAATCAAAGATAAGCAGTCTTTTGATAATTGTCTCCAATGAGTCATTTTCCCAATCCACCGGAAAAGAAGGATGCAAACAAGATAAAGCCTTGTAAAGCTTCTTGGAGAATTTTCTTAGTTGATTTGAAATTGACACATTAATACAATTGGAGGGTCCATTGAATACGCCGGATAAAGGAAAATCAGGCTTTTCGTCTTTGGTACTCTCCTTGCTGGTATACAAACCTTTCTTTGGTCTAAATAAGACCAACATTTCTTCAGGATCATTTAAACAGGCTTCAAGGTCGCACTCTTGACTAAAGGAATAATATTCTGTTAAAAGAAGCCACAAAAGCTCAGAGTGTTGGGATGTGTTCGAAAAAAGAATACAAAGAGGATCTTTTGATTACAAACATAGCGGCTACCTTTAACTTGGCATGAAATCGACTTGAAAAGCAAGTAAAACAAAGTAAGCGCCATCGCTTTGATCGCTGGAGTGGCTATGGATTAAAATTCAATCAAGCAGGTACAATCGAGCTGGAAAACAAGAGCCAGAAACAGAGCCCCAATGGAAGACGAAAGCTCACTTTCCCACACTAGTTTAAAAGGAAAGGGGCAAAAAGAAGACTGCAATTCGATATTGCGAGTTTGGCTCGTATTTAAGAAAATACAAAAGATCTTTGAAATTTGCTTGAGTATGGGATAAAGTGCACCATCTAACGGTTAGGCTTTGAGGAATATACCGTCAACTGTCGTGCGGTGAGAAAATGAAAATTTTCCAAGCGAAAAAAGAAGCCCACGCAGCAATGGTAAATTGCTCTCAGAAAAGCATTTGTTTTGAGGAGAGCCATAATCTCGATATGCGCCCAGAATTGTCAAACGGACACACCGAAGAGAGAGCTCGATGCTGGAAGCGAGAAGACCATTACACTTTTGCAAACTCGAAGGATAGAGATTGACCATCGCCAAAGAGAGCTCAATAATCTTAGCCAGGAAATATTGACACGTCTATAAAGATATTATGGGGCAAAGCTTACCGAGATATATGTCAATTTCTTTGAAGGAAGGCCCTGAATATATAGCCTCTTCAAAATAAGATGCAACAATTTCCAGCCGCGACACAATTGGAACAAATCACCATTTTGCATGGACAAAAACAAGATGTCAATAATGGATGGGATAAGTTCTTGCCACATGGCGGGGTAGTCATATTTAGCTATAGATGACACGATCACGGATGCCATGTTTGAGATTTGGGGAACCTCATGCCAAACAAGCAAAAAAACGACTTTCCTGAACGATTCACGACTCTGCTCGTCAAGCGATCTAAATTAAGCCTAAAAACCGCGACCTTGGATATTTCCGAGACCATTGTCTTTCAAAGCCGTTTTTCAAATAAATGCAGGCCAATAGCCTGACATCTAATTGGACTTTGTCGCTATTGACAATTTCCTGGAGTAAATAAACAAAGGGCATACCAGCAGTTCGTGTATAATTATACAATGGAACTGGCGCTCGTTTAGGAAGGCTTCCGCCTGTTGACAGGCAAGCTTGTTATATGAGGCTCTTTTTATCAAAACACCAAAGGCGTCTATCAGCTCAGAACAAGTGGGCTGTGGATACTCCACATAGGAAAAAGATCGTTGGTTCTGGGGAACTCGACTCATCCAAAATAAAATTATTTATTCATAAAACGTCGTTCAAATTGACAATATTGTTACAAGAAAGCGACAGCCACCGAGACCAAGGTACCGCACAAAAACACGGCGCCATTCATGTTGGATGAAGAGGAACCTCCGAGAGTAAGCTTTTTCTGTTCATTGGGATCGATTGCCGCTGTAATATTTTTCTTTAGATCGTCTGTTTTTATATCGCCCTTCTTTGCATCGTCTTTCTTTGCATCTTTCTTGGGCTCGTCTTTGTTTGGAACATTTGCTTCAGAGGCTACTTCCGATATATTCAAAAACAGGACAATAAACGCCACGAGACATATCAAATAGATGGTCTTCATTTACAATTCATCAGAAACCAAAATGCTCTTATATCCCATTAGGGTTTAGAGGTGTAACCAATAAAGTGAAACTTAAACTTGATTGGTATGTCATTTTAAAATGTTTTTATTTAATGGACAAATCAGGCCGACTTGAGGTCAGAACCGTTGAAGTACTCCCCCGGCAAAGTCAATCGCCCAATGTAAGCGACACACCCTTATTAGACATAGAATCCAAATGGAGAAATCTTTGAACCTGTACGTGTTTCTGAAAAAAAGGTTTTGAAACAGATGAAATCCTATCTAGATGAAATGGAAAGGCTGGGGGTGCCTGAGGGCTCCTTAGAATCACTACGCGTATTTAGAAAGTCCCTAAAAGAAATAATCAACACCCATTCTAAGAGAAATAAATTTATTTAACGTTTGCCAGCAAATTTTGAAGCCAAACATTGGCAAACTTTTCGAGATGACTTGTAACCTACGGTAACAACAATACAAATCCTACCTTTGAGAGGGAATTCCTTGACAGGTAGTAGCTTTTGAATCTATTGGTGATGTAAATTTTCAGATCTTCCACATCCCGTTCGTGCATATCAGGAGAGGAACATATCATGATCTCAGTCGACAACAGGATTTTGGAAAGCAGGGCCCGAAACGAATACCATTCCAAATCCGAAAATTGCAGGTCACATTGGCATAGCAAAGCATCTGCCGTATCAAGAGGATCTTTGACCAGTATATCTATTGTGGAAGATTTCATGAGGATAGAAAGGGCTTCCGGCCACAGAGAAGAGTGCTTAGAAATAAATTCGGCTCTGGCGTAAATTCCGGAAATAAGCACGGCAAGTTTATCTTTAATCCCCTGATCGACATAATCAATGTTCATTATTAAGTTCATTTCTTTCAAAGTGGGCGACCTCATTCTTTGCATTGAATAGACATTGCAGAGATGATTTCTAACATGATTGACAAGAGCAATATCTTGACCCTGCGGATATAACCCCGAAAGGCAACTGGGTGAAAGTTTCAAGTTACTTTGTGAAAAAGCTACGGCCAAGCTGCTTTTCCACCCATGTTTCGGAAGCAGTTGATATGCAGAGGATAATAAATTATTTGAGACATTCGGTGAATTTACGGGCATTTGAAAAATTTAAATTTAACTGCCCGTCTAATGTGAATTTTTTATTAATGGCTCCTAAAAATAAGGGTTCCTCCGTTGGCAAGAATCCCACGAAATCCTCAAAAAAGCCACTATTGTTTTTGAAGGATACCGATGGCAGTGAGCTTCCATGGTTTGAGCTTTTATCTCCCCTTTTGGGCGAGTCTTTATCTCAATCTTTGTCGAGTACACCTGTTTCGTTTACTCCAGGCCAATTGGAGCTATTAAGGACCAAAGGGAAACAGTTGATTGAGACGCAGGAGGCAATTTTCTTGGAAAATGCCCCTAATGATTTGTCTTTTTATTTAAATCTGCTGAATGAGGGTACCCGTTCCGATCGGTTGGCTGCATATGGCCTGCTTGTTGCGAAGGCTCCACATTTTTTCATTAGCAAGCTTTCTGAGTGGATGGTTTGGATTTCTTCTGGAATAAACAGGGCTGAATCTATTGGAGACGCAATTGTCTCGTTGGCCCAGGTATTTTCTAGCCACATTATTCCGACAACTCACAAACTTAAATACATGGAGCAACGCCAAGGACCAAAGATCCCCTCGGATCCAGAATTATGGGTTTGGGCTGTTGAGGATTCGCTCAAAAGAGCCTATGCAGACTTGATACGTTTGTTTGAAAAGCAATTGATGTCTCCTTATGAGCAACTGCGGCTTCGACTTCTTCCCGTAATTTCGAATCTTTTTTCGACACATCCGGAGCAGGAGTCGGCTCTCCTTTCTCTGTTATTTGCTAAACTTGGGGATTCCTCGAAAAAAGTAGCCTCCACCTCTGGAAGGTTGATCCTTAAAATTATTAACATGCACCCCGCAATGACAGAAGTGGTGGTCTCTGGCTTATGGCAACAGGTCCTTATCTCGAAGCTATCTTCATCTGCTTCTCCAAATTCTTCAAAAGCATCTACGCCGTCAACCTCTTCATTACATGCCCAGTATTATGGGATTGTTTTATTGACGCAAATCCCTCTTGATTCACGGTTCCAGGATCTGGCCCGGAAAATGATTGCGATGTATGTCTCTCTCATTGAAGAGTTATTATCTGATCGGCCAGAAGCCCCTTCTAAAGATAAGAAAAAGAATGTAAAAAAAGAGGAAAATCAGGTTGATTCGCACAAAGAAAAGTTGCTATCTTTTATACTGAAGGGCGTACACAATGCATTTTCGATTTGCAAGGACGCCAAGCTTCCATCGATTGACATTCTTTTTAGACTTACCCACATAGGTTCTTGGTCAAAATCTCTTCAGGCCTTTTGGCTGCTCTATAAAATTTCAAAGGAAGTCCCCTCGTTACAGGAGAGATTCCAGAAATCTCTTTGGGAATCCCTTGTTGATGATCGGTCTGCCGGACATGGTCGGTATCAAGCAGAACAGCATATTGCAATTGTGAAGACATTTCTAATGGACAAAATGTCAGGCGACTTTTCTGCAGAAACCTTGCCGATTATACTTGCCTTTGTGAAAAGATGGCTTGCATTCATTTCGTTGTCAGGTTCTATTGCCTTCATGTGTGCTGTTCTTCAAGCGATTCTCGAGGTTTTTCTACTGATCACACGTAAAAGACCCTCAATTATTAAGGATATAATTCTGCCTCCAGGGGATTATAATAATTCGTGGGATCCACTGAAAAGAGATCCCTCGTGGTGTGGAGTTACACTGGATGCTTCCAAAAAAAAGCTTGTCTGCTCATTTTTCGAAATCTGTCCGTTTTTATTGCATTATCATCCATCGGTTTCTACTTTAGCCAAGGCAATTTTAGCATCGACCAGGGGAGTTTCAGCATCGACCAAGGGAATTTCCGCAAAGGAACTTGATAATCCCGAAACGATCTTGAAGAATTCTACAAGCAATCCATTCGAGTCGTATTCGCTAAGCTCATTTCTTGATCGCTGGGCATACAAAAACCCGAAAAAACACTCAAAATCAGAAGCGCCAATACCTTCAACATCCGATTTTTCGTCTCTTTCGAGCCATGATGTTTGTGCCTCAGATGTCTTTTATCACAAGTACTTTGTGAATAAAGCAAAACGAGTAACAACTAACCTCAGCATTCCAGACGGAAGTGATGGAGAAAGCGATTTTGATGGTATCGACCTGGTCCCATCGGATGGCTCTCAGACCAGTGACGTCGACATCCAAGAACCATTTTCAGATGATGATGGCGACGATATTGATGGTCTGAGTGAAGAGGACGGATTAGTATCGAGCGATGAGGATATTGGCTATGAGAATGGCCAGTTTTTAGATGCAGATGCTGAGGAGGAGGGTGCTAACGATCAGACCACTTCGAAAGACAATAGAACACCCAAAAGAAAAAGGGTTAAATTGCCTTTATTGGCCAGTGCGGAAGAGTATGAAAAGTATTTAATTTAAAATTAATAAAGCTCAATTGTAGCATTACAACTCAATGCCATCAACAACAAGAGCTTTTAAGATAGTAAAAAGATCAAGGCCCTTTATGGGTGGAGTTAATTAATTGTCGGTATTTATTGGTCTAACGAATTACTTTAAAAAAAATACATCAATGCTTCCTCCAAAGACACTCTCCTCTTCTTCTCTCTCTCTCACTGCGGTCGAGTTATATTGTCTATTGTTTTCATCTGTTGATGGGGAAACGCAAACTAACCTAGACAGTGATGTCTGAACCGTTTTTGCTTTGGAAAAAGGTATCATATTATGGTAAAGAGGCATGAGGGCAGGATGTTTTTAAAATAAAGATATCAGCCAAGGGGATGGAAAATATCCGCATGCACCTTAAAATTGGACGAACCCATTTAATTAGTGCAACCGAGTTTTAGTTCTTGAAAAACACGGCGAACAAAGATACTCTGGAGGCCACTTCAAAGA
>NW_013546714.1:0-14640 GCF_000760515.2 Mitosporidium daphniae
AAAGAGCTCCATATAAAAGAAATATACAGCATTCTAATGTTGACTTAACGTCCACAATAGGAACAGATTCGGAATCGAGCTTTGAATTCAAATCTCGAATTTGCCGTCGAAACCCACTTAGTATCAAGTCAAACATTCTATATTGATAATCCGAACTGAGAGATTTAATTTCTCTATTTTTAAGGGCATGGTGGCTTACTTTAAAGCCTTGACCAGCTTTGCAAATAAATCTCTATTTTTGTGAAGGCCACATGAATTCTCAATAATCAAATCCTCAAAGGCTAAAGTTAGAGGTATGTAAGTCAATACCTTCAAGTGTCTCATGAATATCAATCGATTCAGAAGAAGATGTAGCATTTTGGAGGGAAAGAAGAGCAGATGAAAGATCGAACATCACGGCGTGGAAGTTGAAGTTGAAATTGAAATTGAAGTTTTATTGGCGCTTAAAACCTAAAGTGGCTCGAATTCTATTATAGCTTTCCGCTAACCCTTAAAGGCAAAAAAGCATAACCCTGATCTCAAAGTAAGAACCCGCCCATACCCTTAGTCTTTAAACGCACACCTAACCCGAACTTGTGCAGCAAGATTTAAGAAAATTGAACCTTTTTAAAAATTTAGAAAGTCATTTATCGATGTATTACATGGTGCTTACACTGGATACCAGTCGGGGTATGCATCTGCTTGGTTAAATTAATTTCAAATTAAGGTTAAGAGCACTATGGAAACAGATTTAATACCGCTTTACAAAGAAATTTTGAATTTTGAACCAAATAAATTGGGGCGGATGGTAAAATTGAGGCAATTGCATAAGAAACACCACTAGTTAAAAGGATTAATTTCATCTCCAAGCTTTCAAGCAGGCTGATGATAAAATGCCAAAAGCTCAGATAAAGATTTCACGTAGTGAGTATGCGCCAACCATAGGCCTTTACCTCAAATGCCCTTCCTGTGGTATAAATCTCAGTCAGAGAAGTACATTTTCTGGATAAGATGAAAACTGGCCGGAGTCAAGAAAGACATTAACCTTTTATGAGAAATTGTCTTCTCAAAAAAGATTGCTCATCCCTTGAAGTTCCAATCGGGTTAGATTGATCTTCTACAGCGTTTTCGGAGTTACTCAGGCGATATCCACCGATGCGATTCTCCGTCCGAAAAAAAAGTAATAACCACATAAACATTCAAATTGCTGCCTTTACACAGCTAATAGCTTTTCAAGCAAAGTAGTAAGCAGCTATTAAGTATTCAACGCTGTATAAGCCAATCGGGATATGTGGATGAGTTTTTAGTACAATTTGCCAATGGCAGAATTTTCGAATATCTGCGTCTCGGTGGGCATGATCAATAATAATAGAGGCCACTATTTTTGCAATTCAAATTCAGATCCCAAAGAAAAGGCAGTCGAAAAAAGATAACGGGGCCAGAAGAATAGGGGGAAATTAACCCTTCAGTGAGAAAAATACTGAATCGCAATGCTCAGTTTGAGTGCTAACCTAATCATAAGGTTGCTTATGCTATCCCTTTTTAAGACCATCAACCTCCTTAACTGGACAATACGAAACAATTCTCTCGGCGACTTAAAGAGATAACCTTGAATACCATCTGATGCATAAATAGAGGTATTTTCCAATCAACGAATCTATGGCAATTGATCCGAGCTCAAGTGAACCGCTCTAAAGCCTATGGATATGAGTTTATTTAAAATTCGGAATATGGACCCTATTGCTTAAGGATACCTATTTGGCAGGATAGAATTAATTTTAAACTGCCATCACTGTTTTTATTTAGTTTGAACATGAAGCTATTTAGCTTGTGGGGCATGTTTATCTAGTGAGGAAGCTTCTTTGTGCATTTTCAGAGCTAGAGGTTGGTATTCGGGGCATCGGTCTTGGCTTATACCCGGAAGGGGTTTGGCTTCGGCTAAACCCCCAAAGACTATGTTTCCATCGACTAAGGAACGAGCAAAAAGATAATAAAACTATAAGAAAGAAATTTGGATTTCCATTGGGGTGAGTAAGTTGGAAAAAATTGCTGGCATTTTATAAATCATTTTCCACCAATGACGATGCTAAGCTAAGAATTTAGACGCGGCTAGTTCGCACAACTTTTACAGCTAAATTCAGTGGTTCTAAAAAAAATTCCACCCCAGTTAAGTGAAAGGACCGACGAGTTATCTCTAACCCGACCCGATAAATTAATCTATAAATATTTAGTACATGGCGGGTATCATGACGATCGGGGCTGACACCTAATTTTGTTCAGAGAAATACTGGCTCTATTAATATTTCTCATCGATGGATGAAGCCAAAAAAATTAATTAAATGCGGGATCAGAGCCGGTTATGACGGATCAAGTTTAATCAAAGAATGCAGTCAAAGCCCGCGTGTCTGCCGTGAAATGCCCTTGCTGTGATCCATTCGTTGAAATGGAGCTTCTTATTAGCATCTTTGATAATACAACAATATGATGTTCTATTTTCCAAGAATACACGGTGGATACTTATTTGTACATATCTCACACTAATATCAGCCCCATTCACGGCTCCAGGATTTTCAATTGCATTCCTGTCAAACTTGTAAAACAGTCCGAATTTCTGCCCTACTAAAATAGGAGAAGATTATATAAAGCCCATATGGCTCGCCTCCCTCATGCTCTATATTTCAAAGAACATAAAGAGCTTCAGTCTTCTATTAAAGCAGGAATTATGCTCTCTTTCACAACCATCATTTTGAATGTTCCATGCAATGAATATCAGATGAGATTGAATTTAACCCCATATTTTGGCCTTCCAAAGCATTTTCTTTTAACTGCGGCCGTGTGAAGACGCGCATACATTAATGAAGTAGGGTTTGTTGGGCATATATCAACCCAAATCGTTGAGAAATATCTTGGCCTATGCTTTTTATCTTCTAGACCCCTTCTCTATGCAAGATGGAGTCGCCTACCGTATAGCCTCCCTCTAACCTCAAATAAAATTTCAAATTTAGCGTGCCTATTAGTTCATATAGACGGATATCAAGCCATATAGGCCAGTCCCAGCCCCTTGTGCCAAAGCAAAACATTGCGAAGCTACCCTTAGAAATATAAATTAATCAAGCGAGACATCTTGGCATATTCACGGTTAAAATTGAAGCGAGAGTTTATATAAACAATAAACCAACGGTCCAAGAGATTTAATGGCAGAAGTGCAGGATGCTCTTATTCGTTGTGAAATAAAATAGCTTTTTAAATATTTATAAAAATCTTATTCACTGATAAAGCTGTGACACCTTGTCCGAGTGGTTAAGGAGTATGGCTAGAAATCATATGGGCTTCGCCCGCGTAGGTTCAAATCCTGCAGGTGTCGTTTTTTACAAAATTAATGTTTGAGGAAGAGTATGAAATATTTCTCCTACGCAAACTATGTGATGCCCGATTTGTGGGTGTTAGTAAGCACTTTGACATGGCCGTTTTATTTGGCAAAGGACATTTCACATTAGAATCGCATTGTCCCAGCGCAGCTGCAATTTGGACCTATCTTTCCAGTTTATACTATTTTGACCATTTAAATGAGCTAAATAAGCCCGACTTGGTATATTTATTCCTTTGATTAATGGATATTTTAGTTCAATCTCGACGAGGACACAAAAACAGACTTCAAACTTCCTGCAGCTATTTATTCATCTGATTGAATTTCGAAAAACTGAAATTCCAAATAATAAATAAATACTTTTTATGTCCCATTCTCCTAGCCATGAGGTTTCCACTGATGAAATTCAATTGTTTGATTTCCCAACACTTGCGCCTTCGGAATTTAACGTTTCATGCTCACTATCGATATTTCCTCTTAACAATTATTCTTTCGGGAAGAAAGATGGCATTCCTTGGGATCCCTTTTCTTCTGTTAGCAAATCCTGTCTTATGGAGGCTTTTTTGTCAAAAGGTTTATTTATGCGCTTTTTTTAGGCATGGTGCAATCGGTAGAGGCCATGCTCATTATCCATCAATATACACACCCTCACGTTTTGCTCTTGCAAAAAGGAAATAACTTTGCCTTGTAAGAATGACGAATCTTATTTGTAGACCGGGTGGGAGGTTGTTGTTAGGCGAGGATCAGTCTGAAGGGCTGTCTAGAATACTTTCCGATCAATTAGCACCTCAATCTTCATCAAAATTTACCACATGGAACATTTCCGATTGTCTTTCTGTGTGGTATCGACCAGGGTTTGAGAATAAATTTGTAGGGGACATTTTCTCACTCTAGTATCCTTATCCACTTCCCCACATAACCATTCCAAAAGAAGAAAAAAGGCTGTATCTTGTTCACCTGCCAGAATCACGTTAGTAGCCTTTTTTAACCCTTTTGCTAGAGTTGTTTTCCATTCCCTTGGGCATGACTCTTGTGGCAATTCCATTTTTTGAGCTGTATGAAAACGCCAACCGCTTTGGTCCGCTAATCGCAAGTGTTCCCTATCTAATTTCTCGATACCATTTAATTGTTCAATAAATAAAATTAATTTTATTTTACTCTTTACTTTGCCCTTAGATAATTCATTAGGAACATAAAGGTCTTCAGTTGGATTCGGATGTATTTGGACGCTAAAAAATTAAATTGGAAATCAAAATGGTACCTTCTTGTAAGACACGCTGTCTACATAGTTTGGAAAACATTTTTGTCGACGGGACAACGCTTTTAAGTTCCTCGGTTGCAATCAACAAGGATAACTCTTTGTAGTCTGATTTAAAGGCGGTGGGTGTTTGGGGTATACTGTTTTCAATGCTCAGATCAAGCTCGGTTGCGTTTGAAAGAACCAAGGTGTCAATAGCTTGTTGGTTGTATTTTTCCAAATGTAAAGCAAGATATGGCAGTGTATTGCCTGTATTTTCTTGAAGGCTTGCAGTTGTGCCAGCAACTGGTCTCTTAAAGATATTTCTTCCCTCTGCAGAGCCCTGCTCAGGGAAATGAGGCGCGGATCTCAATAACGAAAGGTTCTGCTCTTCGCAGTCACGGTGGAAACTAGTGGCCTCATTCTCGAACGAGGTACCAAACGTATTATCATCTGTTGAAGCATCAAGCGAAAACTGCTGTTCTAAAATATCGGAAATTGCTATATGTTGGTTAGGAAAGAATGCTTACAATAATCGTAAACAAAAGACATTTGCTTTGAAAACGAATTGATGAATTCCGGTTATTAATTAGCGGGAAAGAATGCCCCCATTGGTACAGGCATTTATGGGGAACAAATAACAACCAGCCTGGGCTTCATTGGCATTTAATTAAAATTTGATAAATTGCTAAACTTGAAAATTAATCGCTAATTTGCCAAAATTGTACACCGGTTCCACACATCGGTTACACTTATCAACAGGTAATGGTTCTCTGTCAATCAAGATTAAAGGCAAAAAGAGATATCGAACATATTAGATACAAGGAATTTTACAAACGACCGTCCATTTTAAGGTACGAGTTTTTTGCTTACCATTAGCTCGTGGGCGAAATCTTCGGATGTAAAATCGATCCATAACATTCTCATGCTCAGCTTGATGGCATTTTTTAGTCTATATCTTCTAAATGGGCCCTCTTCGGCGAAAATAGAATATCCAACTTTTCCGCATTCCCTATTTGGAGCAGTTATTCCTTCGTGTGCTTTACTCTTTCTCGTTTCCATAGGCTCTGCTTATCTTTTGAGGGTTCTGGTGATAGACATTAATTGCAACTTACGTTGGATATATTTCCTGCATGCAATTCTGCATATGATGCTACTGGTATTGTCAGTTTCTGCCTGCTTATTTAATACGGCTTCGATTTGTGATCGCATTCTGATATTGCTTGAGCAAATAAGATTAAATCTTAAGCTTTATTCTGTCTTCAGAACCATTGTTGGATCCAAATTTGGACAAAAGATGTTTTCCCGGCGAATTTCGGTGGAAAATCCATTTTCCGCTTCAAAGCTTTTGTATTTTTATTTTGCACCTGTTTTGATTTACCAAAGCTTCTATTTAAGAGTCGCTAACGACAAAAAAGGGGGCTTATTTAGATTTTTGTACGATTCGGCCTGTCATGTTTTCAAGTTTTGCGTTTCCGTGTATCTTTTGCTATTCATTTTCCACCAGGTCATTGGCCCATATTTTGCGAATCTAACGATTGCCGATGCGAAAGGCTCCTTTTGGTCAAATACTCCTCTATTTAATGACTTTGAATTTTTAAAGAAATCTCTTGGTCTATTTTGTTGCCTGGGCACGCCGATCTTTCTTCTGTGCTTTTTCTTTTTTTTTGAGGCCTGGATGAACTTTTGGGCAGATATTCTTTCTTTTGAGGATCGCTCTTTTTATGAGGACTGGTGGAATTCGTGTTCCTTTTCTCAGTTCTATCGAAAATGGAACTGTATTGTGCACGACTTTTTATACACGTACTTGTATGGCGATTTTATTCGGTATTTCAGGGAGTCATCTATTGTCGATCCATCGCTGGCCAAAGGAATTTCAGCCCTCCTGGTCTTTAATATTTCGGCTGTTGTTCATGAATTTATCATTTCTTTTTCGTTGGGATTTTTTTATCCCGTATTATTCATATTATTTAGCGGCCCTGGTGTTGTCCTCTGTGCTTTTTTCCAAAAAGCCACGTACGATCGCAGACTTAATGCTATCTTTTGGCTGTTCATGTTTCTCGGTCTTGGGCTAACCATATTCCTTTACTCCTTCGAGTATTGTTGTAGAACCTTGCTTTTTACTCATATTTTTGATACCTATGCGGTTGATCCATTGGTAAGCCATCTCTTTTTTTCTCGTTAGAAACATTTTGGCCCGATGTACCTATTAATCCCAGTTTCGGTTTGTCCCTCTTTTTACGGGATAACCATTTCAATAGATCAACTTTAGCGATCCTTCAATTTTCACTTGCCAGCTATGAAAATTTTTATCAACCCTTAATAAATATTTTCGCCATCCAAAGGATTGCTGTACAAAGCGGTGTGAATTTGCTTGTCTGCCAATTTGGCAAATTGTGTGTTGAGCTAGCAATTTAAATTTTCCATCTAAATTTTGAATTGTAGCTTTAAATAATTTATAGCCCGTTTTACCAACATGCCTCCATCGAAGGGCTCCTCAAATAAAAAACGGAATAAGGCAGCAGATTCTGATCTTGCAGCCTTGACACCCTTAAAACCGACATCCGGAAAGAGGATCCTTAAACAAAAGGAAAGGAATATTCATGACGCTCCGCCCACGATTTTCAGCCCCGTACTGGGTTCTCCCAAGGCCAAAAGGACTCGAATAGACATCAACGCACTGAAATCTGCAACCATAGGGTCTCCAAATTCTCCTTCCGTTGCATTGAACGCCAAGTACCTGTTGTCTCCCGGCACAAACAATGCCAAGGATGCTCTATTGGATGGAGTTTTTGGCTCTCCATCAAGCATACTGTGTGCAACTTCAAAGTTAACCAAGGAGCAAAAACAGGCTTCTTTTGAACAGTGGCTAAAGGCCGCAACTGCAAATGTACTTTTTCACTTGAAACTTTATGACATAGAAAATCAATTCCAAAAATAGTTGGAATCTGCCCTTAATTGATTGCTTGAGCGATATGACTCTACTGAAGGACAATAATGATGATATAAACTTCCAAAAAGCATCATCTACCTTAGACGGATGTGTAAAGATATATTCCTCCAGGGTTGAATCGGTGGTGGTAGACACGGGCAAATTGCTTTCTGGGCTCACCACGTCTGCTGGATTAAATTCCATTGAGAACGAGGGTTAGTTTCCTACCTTTTCTCAAATTTAGACATCAACTTGAGGAATTCTGACGATGATGAAAGTGATACAGAAAACAGGCCTTCAAACAAGTTGAATGAAAAGGTTCCCAATAAGCATAAGAAAAAGGTTTGTTTTCAGCCGCCTAACTCTGGAATTAGCTGGGAAAATCTTCTGAAACACTTGCAAAGACGTTCGAGTCGATAAATGTCAAATCCTTTGACCTTGATACTTCGTTAGATCCGCTATTTAAAAAAATCTCGGCCGAGTTTGATGAAGGCGGATATAAAGGTCTTTTGTTCAATAGACTTTCCATTGATCAATCTGGATCTTACATGCTAGACCCGAGCGGAATCTTTTTTATGTCTCAAGACCAAATGGAACATGATGGAAATATCGAGTTCAATACGCAGCAAAGAGATCACATCATTGAGGGAGATGGCCAAGAACCTAACAAAGCTTTTGATGAAGGATTACTAGCTGGGATAGGGTCTTTTTTGAAATCATTTACCCAGATTCCTTGTACTATATCGCCTTCTTTTGAAGGGTTTCAGAAAGAATTTCTTGATGTAAAATCTGCGGAGCCTTTCGATTTTGGCGAGGACGTGATTGCAGAAATTTTGGAACAATTAAAGCTTTCTTCTGCCGTCGATTACGATACAATGCACATTGACTCTAGCTTTGAGGATGGAGTTTCTTCAAAGGTAGAACACCTTCAAATCCCAGATTATCCCTTGACTCTCGACGAAACAGGAGAGGAAGATGGCTATCATTTTCCAAGCGAACAAAGATTCGGAAATGATGATGACGATGAGAATTGTGGGAATGTTGAGCATATGCATGAAGATGCGTATCAAGATCCTTCGCCCACTCTTGCCCAAATGGTTCAAAATTCGTTTAGTAGTACCTCTTTTCTTGCTAACCCATCTGCCATTCTGGAGGCAAATGAAGCAACCAATTCTGTCGATGTATGTAGCTCTAGATCCAATCTATTTGCTTATTTCGATGGGATGGCTCATAAGAACTGGGCGGGTCCAGAACATTGGAAACTTCGCTTGATGCGAAAGGACCATTCGGTTACGTCCGGTAAAAAGATTAGACAAAAAGTGACCATCAAGACCCATCTGATCGACTTTTGCACTGCTCCTGAGGTCGATATCAAGAGTTTATTTGTCAAATTTGATTCACAGCATCACATCACATTGACTCCTGAAATTTTACTATCCGAAAAGAACAGGACTCGTAACATGTTGCCAGAAGATTTAAATATTTCATCAAAAGATCTCTTTTCAATGTTTTGCAAGCCTAATTGGTGGTTTGCCGATAACATAAAGCGACCATCTAGTGGAGCATATAAAGCCTCAGAGGAGCCAATCGAAGAGACCGCTGAAAAGCTTCTGCATACGCAAGGGGCCAAGTTTCTAGTAGAAAAAGGGCTTGAGGCAATGGTCGAGACCAATCAACGAACACATGCCATTTCTGATGACTTTTCACAACCAGACGATGACATACCTTTTGAGCCTTTTGACCACGGCCATGAGAACCATGGTGACGACATTAACGGCGATGACAATGATCATGATGGTGATGATCATCGTCTTTTAGGAGCTAGAGATGCCTCTGATGAGTCTCTCTTTTCGCAGCCATTTTCGCAGCTCTCTCTTGGGGAAGATTTCCCTTCCATTCCCTCATCCTCCTCTTTGAGTAAGGATTGGGGGCCAATGGGCTCTCCAAAGTTCCTCCGGGTCGATTCAATCTCCTATTGCAAAGTATCCAAGCGGGTAAATATGCATCGCCTCAAATCGACCATGTGGACCAGCCTTTCAAACTCATTTTCATCAGAGGATGAAATACGGCTCAGTAGCGTTATTTCTGCCATCGATGCGCAAGCAATGGGTGGCGAGAAAAAGAAGGCGGAGCTCTCTTTTCCTTATTGCTTCATTTCGCTCCTTCATCTAGCAAATGAACACAATCTGATCCTTGCGCTAACGGCCACCCATTCTGACATCGCCATCAAAAAGCAAACCAGTAAATCACAATATTTGTAAAGAACCCATAGCCAAGGCTTGATTAGGATTTTAGAGGCCCCGGTGCGACATCCGCACCGCATGTGAGCCGAAAGTGCTCATGTTATTCCAAAATGTTAAAGGGTTGAGGAGCATGGGAGTTTAAATGATCATGTGCTACAGTACGTGAAAATAAAATGTTTGAGGTATAAAATGATGGGTTTATGGCAGCAGATTGAGCTTGGCATTGGGCTCCCTCAATGGTTAGTAGACGCGCTTGGCGAGCGGAATGCTCTTGCACTCGGCCTCGTCCAATGTAGTTTGGACAACATCTCTGTACTTGACGGTCACAGCCTTGTCGTCGCTGAGACTTGCGTCGTGCCATGTGAGCGTATGTTTGAGGAATCGCTCGTCATCGCGTTCTTTGTAGTCTTCTCTTGCATGGGCGCCTCTAGACTCTTTTCTCTCACGCGCAGCAAACATTGTCTGCACTGCATTGGTCATCAAATTTTGTAGCTCAAGCATCTCGATCAATTCAGAGTTCCTAGATAAAAGAAGTGGAAAAATACCAAATCAAAGAAGTGTCCGAGATTTTGAGTCGTTTCAACTGCTGTGCAACTTCAAGGATTTCCTTTGAACCTTGGTCAAGGGTTTCTTGTGTTCTGAACACCGCAGCATATTTTTGCATAGTTTTTTGCATAGCAAGCCGAATTTGGGCTGTCGAAAGATCGCCCTTCGAGGAAAGCAGATTCTCTAAATTCTGCAAGGTCTTGAATGTGCTTGACGAAGGATCATCGACCGAAGCGACCTTTACTGATGCTAAAGAAAAGTATATACACCCACTCTACCTCCAGATTTACCTCCAGGTTTCGTTGTCTCTTGGATATGTTGAGCACAGGCACGGCCAAAGACCACAATATCCAATAATGAGTTGGCTCCCAGTCTATTAGCCCCATGCACAGAGACACACGCAGCCTCTCCGGCAGCATATAGACCTGAAACTAACGTTTCCTTTCCTATTTGATAGGATTAGAAGGCAATACCGGTAGACTTATCCGCTGTAAGAACTTGCCCAGTGTAGCGCGTCGGAATTCCGCCCATGTTGTAATGGACAGTTGGCAACACGGGAATGGGCTCCTTGGTGACATCAACACCAGCAAATATGGCTGCCGTTTCAGAAATTCCAGGAAGTCGCTCCTTTAGAACTTCGCTAGGAAGATGGGACAGTTGGAGCAGGATGTGATCTTTTTCAGGACCCACTCCTCGGCCTTCCGCAATCTCAATAGTCATGGCTCGAGAAACGATATCTCGCGATGCAAGGTCCTTGGCTGTAGGCGCATATCTAGCCATGAAAGGTTCACCGTTTGCATTCAAAAGGAATCCACCTTCCCCTCTGCACCCCTCAGTGATAAGACATCCTGAACCATATATGCCTGTCGGGTGAAACTGAACAAACTCCAAATCTTGCAGCGGTAGCCCAGCTCTGGAAACCATTGCGGTTCCATCTCCAGTACACGTGTGGGCGGAAGTACAAGAGAAATAGGCCCTCCCATATCCTCCGGTTGCCAAAACAACAGAAGAGGAGAAAAAGCGGTGAATGGTGCCATCCTCCATGCTTAGGGCAATGACACCACGACATGAGCCATCTTCGTCCATAATTAAGTCAAGGACAAAGTACTCGACAAAAAATTTTGTCTTATGACGAAGAGCTTGGCCATAAAGCGTATGAAGAATTGAATGCCCAGTGCGGTCAGCAACGGCAGCACAGCGGTAGGCCTGACCGCCCTTTCCATAGTTCAAAGACTGCCCCCCAAAAGCGCGTTGATATATTGTCCCGGAAGGTGTCCTCGAAAACGGAACGCCATAATGCTCGAGCTCGATAACGGTACGAGGCGCTTCTTTACACATGTAATGGATGGCGTCTTGATCTCCAAGCCAATCGGAGCCTTTCACAGTATCGTACATATGCCAACGCCAATCATCCGGGCCCATGTTTCCAAGCGCGGCATTGACGCCTCCCTGTGCAGCAACGGTGTGTGAACGGGTTGGAAAGAGTTTTGAAACGCAGGCGACGTTAAACCCAGCCTGGGCAAGTCCAAATGCGGCTCTAAGTCCAGCACCGCCAGCACCAACGACAACAGCATCATAAGAGTGATCAACAATAGTAAACTTGGAATAAAACCGTCTCAAAGAGAGAGATGCACGTAGGCGACCCCAATTCATGTCCAAAATTGCTAATGGCCCGATATTAATAAACACCTTGCAATCTTGCTGGCTAAATTGAAGGTATTTTAAAATTTGCAGTCTGCAAAGCGTAGACATCAATCAGGACATTTTTAATGGCCTTTAAACCCTTCAAATTACAGCACTGACCGACCAGATGAGGATTTCTATACACACACACACACACACACATTCAAAGGAGACGCCAAATTTTTACACAACATGAGGGTACGCACAAAAAAACGAGTCATTCCACAATGGCAAAACGAAAGCGTCATTGTGGTTGAAAACGAACACCCACTTCGAATGCTGAGAAATAGAATCGGGATATTTACTAGAGGCTCCCATTCAAATACAATTTCCCCATCAAAGTGTCTCAAAGCTAAAAAAGAAGAAAGCAGCGAAAAAAGTGTTATCCCACCAATTGTGGGAAGGATCGACCTGAATAGCTCACCAATCATAGCAAGAAAAAGTGCCTCTTGCTTGATTTCTATTAAAAAGGTTTCTGACTCCATACCGACCAATGATCTTTCTGGATTTGGAACGGCCTGTTCTCGATCTGCCTCCATTTTAAAATATGATGTAGTAGACCCTTTTAAACTGCAGCACGAATCCATACTGAAACTACTGGACCCAGATGTCCCTGAGCATGGTATTACCAGATATAGTGATGAATGGTCATTTTCTGAGCATTCGGGGTTATCTTCGCTCTCCGATTGAGGCAAGCATATTAAATATTTGGGTGGAGGATAATCCAGCAAATTAAATCTCGGATCTATTGCGAGTTTTTAATTAAATTTTTTACTTGTTTTCATTTTACATGGCAAAGACCAAAGTAAAGAAGACCGGCACCTCAGTCCCTTCGCCTCCACATGCAACTTCTGTCCAGTATTTGGAGCTACTTCAGAATTTATCCAAAATATCTGAGGAAGAGGCTATTATTTTCAGAAAAGAAAAGAATATTTCCGTCGATACTGGCGATTCCAACGGACAAAGCGCAGAAATATTCAAACCGGTTATCCGGTTCTCCGACTCTTCTGCTGTTCTTCCAAAGGGGCTTTTAAAGATTTGCGATGGGTTTGAGGATATCCCCTCTGCTATTCAGAGCCAAACTTGGCCATATGCTCTCACCTTTTCCAAATCTATAGTTGGTATTGCCGAAACTGGCTCTGGAAAGACAATCGCATTTGGCATCCCTGCAATTGCGAAGGTGATTCACTTGTCAGGGACCAAAAAAAACGTGCCAAATGGGAAGTATTCCCCTGATGTGCTTATTTTGGCACCGACACGAGAATTGGCCATCCAGATTGGAGAGACTATCGAAAAGGCCACAGGCTTCCTTGAGAAGCCCATCAAGTCGACAGTAATTTACGGTGGTGTCGATCGTTCGTCCCAATTAGCCCATCTCCTATCCACAAAGCCGCAGATTCTGATTGCAACACCAGGTCGCTTATTGGATTACCTATCTGAGGACGAACTATCTTTGTTTACGGTCTCTTATTTTGTACTTGATGAGGCAGATCGGATGCTTGACATGGGATTTGCTCCAGACGTTAAGAGGATCGTAAATGCGATGGATTCCACCCTTTCTCGGCAAACTCTGATGTTCTCTGCCACTTGGCCTTCGACCATAAAGAGGCTGGCAGATTCCCTGATAAAGGGTCCATCTGTTCGCATCTCCGTTACCTCTAGATCAGAGCTTTTAACTTCCACCGATAATTCACAATTTTCCCCCTCTTCGTTAAAAGGAGGGTCTACCATAAAGCAAATAGTTACCGTTGTCGACGATCATCAAGAAAAAGAAAAAATTCTTTTTTCATTACTCTCCAAATACTCGAGTGGAAAGATCATCTTATTTGTCCTATATAAAAAGGAGGCAGATAGAATAGAACAAGTGCTACTGAAAAAGGGATACAAGGTCAGTACAATTCATGGGGACAAGGCTCAATCTGCTCGAGCCTCTGCGCTAGCCACCTTTAAAGATGGAAAAAGTTTGATTCTTCTTGCTACAGATGTTGCATCTAGAGGTTTAGATATTCCCTTTGTTGAGACTGTTATTAATTATACATTTCCGCTGACAATTGAGGATTATGTTCATAGAATCGGTAGAACTGGCAGGGCCGGTCGCTCTGGTGTTGCGCATACAATATTCTCCCCATTGGATAAGAACCACTCGGGCGAGCTTATTGGTGTTCTTAGAAACTCTGGGCAGGACGTACCCCAGGAACTACTGGCTTTTGGTACCGCTACCAAAAAAAGAGAACATAAAGATTATGGTTCTCACTACAAAGAGATCGATCCCAGCATCAAGCCAAAGCACTTTAAATTTGACGATTAAATTTTAATTTAACATTTCAATGTCCAAGAGAAAGATTCCACCTACGCATTCGTATTTGGAGTCTTTTTCGTCTACTTTGTTTTCTGCTGCACAAAACGCAGAAGAGGAATGCGCCACTTATAGGGACGAAACCCCCATGGAAAGGGGGTTTCTAAATTGGATCAACTTTGAGCTTGCTCAACTTGAGGATGTTCTTCAAAACAACTTTTCCCGTGAAATTGATGACTACGATGTTAACAAACACAACCACGACATGGCTTCAAAGCTCATTTCAGGACAGAAGATTTCCACTTTAGAGAATAAACTTTTTGCATCAAATCACGAAAATGGCACAAATGAGAATTT
>NW_013546713.1:0-14538 GCF_000760515.2 Mitosporidium daphniae
GATGATATTTATGTTCAAATACACATCCGATGGTTCGACTGAAGTATCAATATTAGCCAGTTTAGCTTCTAAAGTTCCAATAGGTAAAATATTTTCAAAGTCAAAAAAGTATGGATCGTTCTCGCCGCCAGTAAAACCATGAAATTTTTCAGTATTTGTGTTTAGAACATAAATATCATCTAGATCATATTCAATTTGAACTGATGTATATTTAGATGCCTTTTTTGGCTTTTGGGAATTATTATCATCCATAAGTATGATATGCCTAAAGTGGCTTTCAAAGTTCCTTTGAGCTTCAAGGTCATAATTACTCATAAGAAAATCATACTAATAAATAGATATTTCACAAATAAAATCTTACATTATTCTTTGAGATAAATAAAAATTCAATCTCATAAAATTTAGCCAAGTTAAAAAAAATTTCGTATTTTTCCGAATAAAATGGAACCACGATGCAGCTAAAGTCGAAATAAATTTAGTAACAATACCCTAACATAAGAATAGCAAATTCTGCAATGACCCAATCTGGAGAATTACCAGCGTATATTCCAATCATCGAATTCTTCTTAATACCCAGACTTTGAAGTTTCAAACTAAGCTACTTAGATGTCTTTAAGACTTACGCTAAATCAAGAGAAAATTGATAAGTCTCTTCAAAGCTGATAATTCTGTGTGAATTGACAAAAGACATAAAAGGAGCTTTCCCATGTGTTTTATATGCCTGTTTGAGAAAGTCAGGAACAATTTCGATCTTTTCCAATGGCGTAATATCCATTTTTTCGGATTGTATATGATATGCTGCGGGAATCCCATTAAGGATTGGAAAAGACGACTTAGAGGGATTAGAAGAGTCAAAAGATTCGTGACCTATGTATTTCGAACCTAGTAAGCTAGGTTCCTTAGGAGCGACCGAAATTACAAGGGAAAATGGTAAACAAAGGAGAAATAACAAAGGTAACAAACGCAAATCCATAAATGGATGTGGCAAAATAATCCTATTTATGCTACACTCAGCGATACCACGTTACCCCGCAGATGACTCAATTAATTGATCAAATCAATGTAATGACTAATTTCGGAGCTTCACGACACAATTTTAATGAGATTTAAGTTTAAGACGGGCTTAATTTTTAATACCCTTTACACAGTCCAAATTGGGGTTTCCACCCAAATCCAAATTGCCACCTATGCCTTTAGCTCGAGTTTTCTAGCATGTGTTTTAATGCAGATGCATAGTAGCAAATTCAAAATTTCGGGAAGCCTATTGAGGTTGACACTGTGCCTCTTTCCGTCTGTGTTGTTTGGCTTATAAGCAGTTATGTCCCTGGTTTCAAATAATCAACTGTCAACATTTAAAATGCCACAGTCCCAATGTTTAAAACATTCTGATTGCTTTTGCTGATTTTAAGTGATGCTAAACGACAGAAGCTCGCCGAAATTGTCGCAAAGGACACAACCTTTTTTGATTTTTTTGCTCGCCATCTTTATCACGATCTGCATAGTCCTTGGAGTTTCCTTTTTGGCATCTTTGCTCTTTTCAGATTCTCGCGGTGGAAATTGGGACTTTTCAACTTACCAAGCCGAGCCTTTGGAATCTACACGGCTATTTTTCAACCCTTTTTCCTTATTTAACAGAGAAACTCCGCAAAATGACGGAAGGCTTGATGAAGATCAAAAATTCTTCCTCTTTGACGGCCATGCTCATACGCTAGCTTCAGATGGGCAAATGAGTGTCCCCCAATTGCTTGAATGGGCCACAAAGTGTGGTCGATATGATGCGATTGCCATTACGGATCACAATACATTTGAAGGTGGAATCAGTGGCAGGGAGTTTGTTCGTAACAGAAATCTCTCCGTTGTCGTGTTTGCCGGCATGGAATATTCGTCGTGTGCTGCACATATGAACATCCTCATTCCTCCGTCAATATCCGATGTCGATTTACGAGCATTTGAAAAGCAAGAAAGCATTGCCCCATCTGGTGCATTGACCATTCCCAAACCATCTGTCAATGAACTGATGGCATTTGTTGAGAGAATCCATGCCCAGCTTCCGGGGTCCCTCGTGATTCTGAACCATTTCTCATGGTCTACAAAATATGAGCGGCAAGGTTCGATGGAAAAGACGCTCCCGTACCACCCCACCCTCGATCAGTTTATTTCATCAATCAAGGTCGATGGGTTTGAAGCAATCAATGGCCACACGTTGGAAGCCTCGCTTTTATCCTCGCCGTTGATAAATTCTTCTTTTTTGCTGGTTTCTGGATCAGATGTTCATTATCCCATATCGCCTACATGTTGGACAGCTCTGATTCCAGACCCCATTGATGCCGAAAGCGAGCGAGAAACCATGATGTGGAATGCTCTTTTGCGCTCTAAAGAGCATCCTCTTCTTGCGCTACGTCCAGAGGGAGCCGCTCCAATTCCTTCACAAGTGCTATCTGCAATTTCTTTTTTCAAGATCTTTCTTTATCCCCTTAGCGCGATATCCTCTATTTTTGTGTCGACGTTTATTTCGGTGGACAGTGGAATGTATAGCTTCATCGATGGAGAGCGGTGTCATCAATGTAAGGTCTCTGTAAATTGGATTTCTATTCCAATGTTTATTTTGGTCATTCTTCTGTTTAGTGTCTTGGCATTTGTGCTGAATCGCCTGATCACGAAAAAAATTCGCACTTCGAATGCGAAGGTTGAAAAACGTCAGGACATAAATTTTGCATAATAAATGATGATACCAAAAATCAATACCAAGATGTTAATGATAAGCGTCGCCTGCAAACTCAAAATGAAGGTCCTAATTCCGGAATACGAATATTCGGGATGAAAGGAGACAAGGTAGTACTCTAGGGACGACAATAGCGAACTTGGTTGGGCCATCAAAACTCTGGAGCCATGGTTTCGTGCCATCTCACAAATTGCCTTTGAGTCGGAAACCCTCTTTGTTGAATATTCCTGGAAATGCTCGTTTGTCCAGCATGGCAGTAAAGATAACAGCCGCACATCTTCAAGGCCAGCGTTGAGACCCTGTCCATAAAACGGAAGCATCGTGTGGGCAGCATCACCGACAAGTATGACATTCTGTTCAACTGAGTACACCTGTTTTGCAAGCACGGTTTCTAATAACTGAGAATCAGACTGTTTTTGCAACTCGTGGGGAATGCTGGATGGGTCTGCATTTTCGTGGAAAAGAGTAAGGCTGATCCCCTGCAATCCATGTTGAGCCTCTTTTTCTCGCTCCAGTTGTGCCTCGTCATGCACAAAGGCCATCAGCAGATATTTTTCCTTTGCGTTTGGCCAGAAATGCAAGTATCGACTCGACAAAATCGGGCCCTTCTCCATGATATGGATTTCCCGATATCGCATTCCGGTGCAAACCCGATGGACTGGAATCCCCAGCGCCGTTCTTACCGAGGAGTGATGTCCATCGCATGCAATCAGCAGGGAATACCGAATTTGAAGGCTGGAGCTTGTAAGAATGGCGCAGTGTCCAGAAAACCGAAAAAACGAGCAATTGAACTGAATTTCAGTCCACAACTTGGGCTGCGAGCAGCGCAGCACATCAAAAAATATCTTTTGAAGGTCACTTCTTCTCACAAAGAACAAACACTAGGCCATAAAGCAGGTATAAAAGTACTTTGCTTTTAGCCCCCCCATCGTACACCTCAACCTTATTGGGGCGCGCTTGCTGATGAAGAATTCTGCCGTACACCGGTTGTGAGATTGATAGGACCTTCTCCTCCAACCCAGGCACTAACCTAAGCGACACCCTTGCCCTCTGAGAAACGGCAAGCAGCAAGGTTCGGTTAACTAGAGGTTAAAAAAGACCATACTAGATAGGGTCTCGGAAAAGGAACGCCTCTCAATACAACGGACTTGATATCCCTGCTGTGAGAGCAGAATGGCGGTAAATGTGCCAACAAGGCCAAGACCAACGATCAGAACGGCACCACCGGTGTCACGGTCAGTCATTTTGAAAATTTGGCACGCCTGTGGCAAAAATTCGCTTTGATCGCTGGGAGAGCGGATCAATCAAACCTTATTCCATCAAAAAGCTGCTGTATTCCAAATGTTGTTGACCACAACAATTTGGGGCCCAAATAAAGCGTCAATTTATTAATTTATTTGAAAAATCCTCGCCGTCAAAAATATACAATCCAGGCGTGGAGATGCCATTTTTCGAGATCACACGTAGAATATCTTGCGTTCCAGCACCGCCAATAACCGAGGCCACCGCTGCACTCAATGCATCGTTTGAGAATTTCAAGAGCTTTTCCCTTCTAATTGCATCCAGCGTAGGGGATGGCGTTACTTTATCAATTGGATTATATGGCATACTCTCCTGGTCACTACCGTATCTAGTGGATAAATTTAAGTTTGAAGATACTTGAATTGATCGCCAGCATCTGAAAATATGAATCCGATGGATCCCGAAACGCTTAAATGGAAAAAGGCACAATTCGATTTTGATCGGGAAAATCGGTTCCATTTGCACGCCTATTTGTAAATGTAAACTGGAAAGTACTTGAGAAAAATCAAAAGTCGGTATTTTTGCCGCATTGGAGGTAATCTTATTGCAGTGGATTATGCAATCTACGGCACCAACGGCCTCTTCGTGCTCTGAGATGGCAGAAATCGAAACTGAAGGATTTAATGGCTGAATTTGCCGGATCAAATAATCGTATTTATCAATAAAATCATTTTCTGGCATCGAGTGCAAGAAAAACGAGGAAACTTTATGCGAATCTGATGGCATGTCATCCTCCCTCAAAATGTACAAGTGGGAGATCCCTGTAAGAATGAGATTCTTAGCCACCTCGTTTCCTGTTGGCGAAAGTGCGCCAATCAAAAGAACCCTAGTGAAAGATATTTTTCTCTGCGCTTCGATACCCCAAATTCTTATTTGCCGGTCATATTTAAGAAACTGGGAATCCTCATTGAAGGAAGGATTTTCATTGGCCATTGAGTGATGTTTTATTTAAATTTTTAATCAATTTTTTTATAAAATAGCAATGGCAGAGGCTGAATTAAAACGAGTGGGGTGGCTCAAGGAATTTTTATTGAAGGAAAACTCCATTCCGCGAGAACATGCATCTACAGTATGTGAATATATTGTGCAGAACGTCACCTCAAAGTCAGACCCGTTCATCGAACAGGACATGAACCACCACAATCCCTACAAGATGAAAAACAAGGGGCTTTGTTCAATACTTTAAGGAATTTTGATTCTTCAATTCGACGAGCCATTTTGTAAATAAAATTTAGCATTTTTTGTCTTTTAAACTTCATGCAGAACAAGTTCGTACTTGTCAAAAGAAGGCATTTTGAGCATGAATGCTCCATTTGCACAGAAAAGATAGCAATGCACGGCCAGATTGCACCGATTTGGACATGCTATCGAGGATGCAAATCGATTTTCCATTTAGAATGTTTAAGGGCATGGGGGATTGCCACGATTGGCCATTCATTCCAATTTTCTTGCCCTAATTGTCGATGCACCTCCTACGACTTTACTGCAGATGTAAACGGGTCTCCCAGGTGCTATTGTGGCAAAAAGGAAATATCCGTTGTGAAAAAAAAACTCTCGTCTTCGTCTCTTTCGTGTGGTGCACCCTGCAATGCAATGCGAGTCGGTTGCCACCACCCATGTCCCCTGCAATGTCATTCAGGACCATGCCCCCCGTGCTCATTTATGGGATCTCCCGAGCCATGTGCAACAGGACCTCCACACCACCTTGCTCAACGACAACGAAGATGTGGATCTGCGCCAGAGGAATGGTACTGCAATGATGCATGCCCGCGCATTTATTCAAATTGCTTTACAAATGCACACAGATGCCCATCTACAAAGTGTCATTCAAAATGTGAAGCTTGCCCCGAGCTTATTTCCATCTCATGCGAGTGTTCCTCGCTAACAACGTCCCCAAATATTCGGTGTAATCGGGCTTTCGATATTCTCACGTCGTCTGCTGGGCGATTGTCATGTCAACAGCGATGTAAAAAGTATCTTCTAGAAGAAAAATCTCAATGTATTCTTATTTGCCACCCCCCTTCCGTTAGCTGTGCATCAAAAATTGCCGATGCTTGCTGCTTCTATGGTCCTATACACCCACACTCAATTTCTTGTAAATGTGGAAAGGAATCTCTTGTGATCAATGTTGGCTGTGCCACGGTTGAAAAAACCGAGCTTGGATATGTCCGTCGACCTACTGATACCAGTAATATCACATGCGATAATTCCTGCGGAAAGAGCTTTGCCTCCTGCTCTAAACATCTTTGCGACAAAAAGTGCTGCATTAATGATGAGGATCATGTCCGCTGTACTCAGATTTGCAATAAGCGACTAGCCTGCGGCAAGTCTTCGCATAGGTGTTTAGAAAGATGCCATCCTGAGAGGCCGAATTGCCGTCCCTGTCCACGTCCTTCATTTCCTGATGGCTGGAATTGTCCTTGTGGTAAAACAAAGGTAGAGGGCCCCTTGGGGTGCTCTTGGGTACCGCCCTCCTGCAAATTTCTTTGCAATCGAGCCCGGGAATCCTGTGATCACTCATCGATACCCCATCCTTGTTATTCCGGAGACTGCCCCCCTTGCACGATGCCGGTATTTCCGAAATGTGGATGTGGTCGAGTCGTTACATATTCTGTTCCCTGTATGTTTTCAGGGGCAATGGCCAGATGTGGTCTTCGCTGTAATAAGCAATATCCTGATTGTCCCCACACATGTGCATCTCGTTGCCATTGGGATGTGGAGAATTGTCCTCCATGTCCCCAAAAATGCCAACGAAAATTGAATCAATGTGGCCACCCTTGCGCACTTGTATGCGGAATACACCCAGGTAGTTGTGTCTGTAATGCCACCGTTTCAATTTTATGCCCATGTGGCCGACACAAGGAGGAATTCGCATGCTCAGAATCAACTCCAATTTCATGCACAGATGCCTGCTTAAATGCCCAGAGGTTTTCTGCCTTTGCTGAGGCCCTAAATATCTGCAACCCGCAAAATATCGGGAGAGATGATGAGTTCTCAATACATGCAGCTCTTATTGCATGGCCTATGCTTATGGATGTGTTTACTTGGGCTCGTTCGCGTCTTGAATATCTTTTGATGATTGAAGGAATCTTTTCAGAGCATATTTCATCAACTTCTCGCAAAAGGTGGGTTGATCTGCCACCTGCTGGCCCAATCAAGCGTGAAATGACCATTCGCATCGCCAATAATTACCATTTGCAAACCATTGAGTTAGACTGTTCTATACGAGGATCTGTTAGGTTTGGATTTCCAGATGATTATCCTACTACTGTTCCCAAAGTGCCAAGCATCCTATTGTCTAAAATAGTTACTTCAGTTTCTTTTTACGACGTTAAGGTATTTTTGTCTACACAGAAGTACGATGGTGGTGGCAAAGACGATGGGGAAGAAAACAATGCATCTCAACATCCTTGTGGGGAAATTCTTGCTTCAGTAAACAATGATCTATTGGAGCTTTCCTTTACAGATAATGGCATATCCAATCCTTCAATACAGGAAGAAAGTGATTCTTTTTGCGATAAGAGTCTCTCAGATGAGGATGAGGAGACCAGCTGGGTTGTCATTTCTACCCACAATCGTCCAAGTAACCATTGAAAATACAGCGACACAGCCCTGGCTAGTCTCAAGAACGTCCATCGACTCTTTTCATCTTCTGTTTATTCTGCCCGTTTATCTGATTAGGGGAGGGGCTCAGTAGCGCTGGTCTAATGAGAACCAAAGTCTAGTTGTAACTTTATTCAATTGTCATCATGATTTGAAATGCTAGGGGAGGCATGCGGATGCTGATAAAATTCACCCTCCGAATCTACAAGCCCGGCTCCGGTAGAGCCGAACCAGTCAAGCAAAAATGAGAACGGTCTTCCGCCACCTGACATGATAAATGTTGAAAAGTTTGGAAGCGATGCAAGAGACGATATTAAATGTATCATGTGTGGGCGTGGGGTTTCTTTTGCCAAAATGGGTCTATGCTCCAGAAGCTTACCACCTTTATCAACCAGCAGAAGCTCGAGTTGATTTTTCGGGATCTTTTGGGGGGACATTTGTTTTTTGATAGAGTCGACGAACGCTATTTGCATATCCTTTTGGGTTCCCATGGCTCTAAAGGATGGAGCAATGGTGATTGATGAAGCAGATGATGCTCCCGAGGCTTCTATTTGGGTGCATCTAGATAGTTCTGAGATAAACCCCATTCCCCAATAGGCCGATGTGTATTTCGTCACCCAGCGGAACAAGGATTGATGTGCAGTTTCTCTCGCTTCTAATGGCATTTCAAGTGCCGTGACAATTGTCTTTGCCAGTCCTATGGTATCCCATGGATTGATTATTAGCGCGCCATTGAAGGATTGAGCCGCACCTAAAGAATAACCCAAAAGTGGCATTTCTACCGGCAAACTCGGAAAGTATCAACACCCCGGGATTGGAATGGGGCTGAGCCGCAACAAATTCATACGAAACCAAATTCATTCCATCTCGTATCGAGGTGACGAGACACACATCGGCAATTGCATAAAGTGCAGCTAGCTCTTGAAAAGGAACGCTATTGTTGATAAATTGTAGCGGCATGTAGTCAATTGAGCCATATTTTCCATTGATATGTCCGACCAATGCATTTGTATATGCAATTAGATTTCGATACTCTTCCACATCCTCTCTGGTTGGGACAGCCACCTGCACCAAGGTTACCTTGAAGTTGGTAAGCAGGCCATATCATCTACCTTTCCACGGAATTGCGGATAATTACGCAAAAAGATTTCAAATCCAAGAAGCTTGTGAGGAATGCCTTTGATGTAGTCAAGTCTATCTACTCCTAAGATTATTTTCTGGTCTCCGTATTTTAATTTCAGCTTCTTCATGATCGATTTTATGGGAGGAAGGTCAAGTGCGTCGATAAATGGATCCGGATCTATCCCAATCGGATATATTCCAACTCGCGCAATGTGGCCATCGCTGACCCTGACCATTGTTGGCGATGTTGCAAGCGACAATAGTCGATTGCAACTTGATAGGAAGTGTCTTCCATATTCATACGTGTGAAAGCCAATCAAATCGGCTGCTATGATTCCCTTCAAAATGCAAGCACCAACAGGCAAGACTCTGTAAATTTACAAAATCAAGAGCTACCTGAACACCTCAGAAGAGGGAAAGGGAATGTGATGGAAAAACCCAATTTTTACATTTTTGAAGCCGGAAAGGTCCAACTTCATTCGAAGAAGACGAGGAAGAGTCATCAGCTGATAATCATGGATCCAAACCAAGTCATTATCCCTGCATTCTTTAAGAATTACATCAGCAAAGAGAGAATTTGCCTTCACATATGCCTCCCATGCAGATTCATCAAAGCTCATGTCCACAGGAAGATAATGGAACAACGGCCACAAAATGCTGTTTTGATATCATGAACTGCACATCTTACCTGTTTGCAAATGTGTTGTAGAATGGATTTGAAATTTCGTCGGGGAGAAATACAGGAATTGCCGAGTATTCGGAAAGCAGAGTTTCGCCAATTTGATCACGGTCTTCTTCTGGGATTTCAAAGCCTAAAAAAATCAAGTCTATGTGCGACAAACCTGGCCATCCGATCCAGATGAAGGATGTCATTTTTTTCATGCCAGCAAGACCGGCAACCAGCCCTCCCGAAGACCGCTTGTACGTCCACGCGCCGTTTTCTCTACTTAATGTCACAGGAAGCCTGTTTGAGACAACAAGCAATCGGTCCATTAGCTATGTAACTAATTTAGATTCACAGAGCCATATAAACGACAATGAATTTGGCTCATCCAATAAAATTCATAGCCCACTGATCACTTGAAAGGAGAATTGTAATTTTATTTTTAAAATTAATGAACAAGCACCCTAAGCTCCACTCGCCTACGTACGTTTCTGATGAAGAATTGAGCACGCAAAGTGAACGCAGCTCTTTTGCATCGGACGAAAGCCCTTTTAAATTTGATGACCATGCAACTCTCAACAGAAGTCTTTTACACTTGACATCATCACATACTTCGCAGTCTGAGGCCACCATCGGTCAAAAGCTGAGAAGAGCAGAGCAAGCGTTGATTGATGCCCAATGCATGATTATGGAGCAACTATCCAGGCTTCAAGCCGAAGAAATAACGCTGCAAAAATTGATCTTAGCAGCGACCCCCAAAGGGCATTCTTCTGCAGATTCCGGTGAGAAATGACCCTATGTGTGGGCATGGAAAAAGACCCTATGTGTGGGCATGGAAAAAGACCCTATGTGTGGGCATGGAAAAATGCCCCTGTCCATAACGAGACATGGTTGAAGCCTTCCCGACCAACTTGAGCAGCGAAATGCATAACGATGCTATTGGATCTTCCCCTGGTGCGTCAATGTTTAAATTGCACATAAAATAATTTTTAATTTTCAGTTTTGAAGCTAACGGCGAAATCAAGTTATGACCCTGTATGACGAGTTTTTCGGCGTGCTCTCCGCCATCTCGCCGACGTTTGAACATTCCACAGAGGACATATTATTTATCGAACTTCCTTCGAAATTCCATTCCACAATTCTCGATCTTATTCGATCATCAAAGGACAAGCTTTACATTTCGTCGCTTTATATTGGGTGTAGCGCCACTAAGGGCGATGACTTGTCCAAACAAATAATCTCGGCATTGAGGGAAAAGCTTGCTACCACTGAAAACGAAAATTTTACTTTAAAGATCCTAGTTGATGACACGCGTTCTGCACGAGCATTGGATAACTCTACGGTCGTCTTGGAGGCATTGAAGGACGACTTTCCGCATCTTCAAGTAGAGGTGCACCCGATTGTTGTGTCTGAATCTTTCTTTTCGAGATCGATGGGCAGGTTCTTTAGAAAATCGGAGGCTATCTCCAGACTCCAGCATATGAAATACATTGTGTCCGATGACAACGTTTTGCTAACCGGAGCTAACCTTTCGGAAGAATATTTCACCACCCGAAAAGATAGGTATGTTTTGATAAAAAACGCCAAGCCCCTTGCATCCTTTTATTCACAACTTACCACCCTGGTGATAGAAGCCACATGCCAAATGCCCCCGCCACGGAAGGAAATCAGAGATAAGTTTTTGGACCTGCTCCAGTTAAAGTCTTCCGAAAATAAGCCTGCTTTTGAAACGCGTGGCGACAAAGTCTATTTATTCCCGTCTCTTCAAATGTCTTGGCTAGGAATACGACATGAAGAGGCTCTTATAACAACCTTGCTCGGAATGGCTCGGAATCTGGGCCTTCAAATCCACATGTCAACAGCCTACTTCAATCTGGCTCCTGTGATCCAACGATACTTTTCGGGGGAGTATTTTTCTTCGCCAGACCCCATGAAGGCTACAAAGACACAGGCCCCCTTGTCACCCACAAATGCAGATGCCAAAGCAAGACCCATACCCCATTTGTCTTCCATAATCACTGCTGCTCCATCTTGCTCGGGCTTCTTTAATGCGCAATGGCCAAAAAGCTTGATCCCAGATATTTATGAAAATCTCTATGAACAGTTTGCCTCCAATTTAAAAGAGAAGGACATTTCAAATTTTGAGCTTCTCCAGTACCAAAGGCCGGGATGGACATACCATGCAAAGGGCATATTCCTCGCACATAATGGCTCTGTGTTCCTCACCCAAATTGGCTCTTCCAATTATGGTATCTTGCTTCGAGTTAACCCTATTAGGAGAAAGGTCTTTCGATAGAGATATCGAATGCCAGCTGACCATGCTCACCTCGAACCCTGAGCTTCAAAAGAAGTTTGAAACCGTAGGCATTGATAACCTTACCCGTAGGATCTTGCCGATTTGCACAAATACGCCGTTTCGTTTTCGACCGCATCAACCCCTTCTTCTCCTTCGGTTTCAGCATACATTAGATCGTACTTCCTAATGGGACTTTCAAAATTTTGCTCAAAAATGCTGTAATAAATATGCCAATCAATGACGACTAAAAAATGACATCGGTTCCGCATTTGATTGCAGGACCCTCCATTTTGGAGGACCTAGTTCCGAATTGCACTGCTCTTTTGGGCAGGTCGACACAATGGGAAAGGCCGAGCGCTTTTGCAATCCTCCGCAACATTGCCTTTTCGCCAAGCCCGCGAGGAAGAGAAAGGTCCATTCTAACTGAAATTGGACATTGTCCAAGCACAAAGTGGACCAATTTTTCATCCAAAAATGGGTATCGAGCCTCTCTGCCGCCATCAGAAAGAACCCTGTCATCCCTGCCAAGATTTCGATGCCACATTCTATTCAAATCGAGAGAGATCTCTGAAGAGAGCCCTTCCAAGCCATGCCGGTCAAATTTTGATCTATATCGCGCATATCCCCCAAACAGCTCATCGGCTCCAAAGCCCACAAGCAGGATCCTTGATCTCTACATACAACAATAAAACGCGATGAAAGCCTACCGATGGCCACGTAGAGGCAACCCAAAAGGGCGCTGCTATCGACAAGTCCATTGCCGTATTTGCGGGAGCAATTAGGGATCGAATCCTGGATCGATTTTTTTGGTACTCCTCTATGGTAACGTTTAGTGGAGAGAAAATCCATTTTCTCGAGCAGGACAACCTTTCAAGTTCGGAGAATGACTCGATTGCAGAAATCCTATCTGGAATTTCCTTTTCCGAAAGCAAGCCATTTCCATTTGATGGGATGAAAGAGACATTAATCAGCTCGATCAATACGTCCGGGTCAAGTACCTTATCCGACAAGCGAGCCAAGAGGGTCGAATCCAGACCACCAGAAAAAAGAATAGCAACAGTAGACCCCTGCCCTTTTCGATTATTTGATACCCGGCTTCTTATTGAATTTTCCAAAAGCTCTAAACATTTTTTGTCGTAATACTCGAGCGCAAAGGTTTGAATACTCGGGGACACGGGAAAGGGACAGCTTCTGTGATACTGGCAAACATTCCGTGTATTCAAGTCTATCTCATAAATGAAGTTTGCATCGACTTCTTCCGGTTGACTTATTTGGTCAGATATTATGGAGGAGCATAACAAAATGGAATCTTCCCTATTACAGCGCAATAGGCTTCTCCGTCCAAAAATATCCTTGCAATAGTAGAGCTTGTGGGCAGATTTTTTGTAATATATAAACGAATATGGGCCTTCAATCCTACAAAACAGCTTCTCGTGGAGTTCAGATAAAAAATCGGTTGCATCAGAGAGTGAATCCAGAAATTGCGAAATCACTTCTGTGTCGCTTTTTCCGTCTGGAATCTCAATATCGCCATTGAAAATTTCGCCATTCCATAGGAGGATACCCTCTTTTCCAGATGCCGGCTGGCAGGTCAGAAAATCTCCCTGCATGTGAAGAACGGCCACACCCATTGTAAGGTGCAAGTCATCTTGCTGACAGACATCAAGTTCACCATAATAATCATTTCCTAAGTTGTATGTAGCCTTTAAAATATACCTCTAGACTTGATTGTCTCCCTTGCATCGCAGATGATAGCCTCGTTTACTGCATGGCTTTTCCATGAAATGTAGCAAAAAATGCCGCACATTTCTAAAATTAAAATTTAATGAAATTTGCACTCTATTTCACTTTCAATGTCTGATGATAATGTGCCCCGTGTGTCATCATTGTCCACTTTACTCCCCATTCTAAGTATGCCTTGATGTGTTTTTATATTTGCATAGTTAAGTCTTTTGACTCTGATATATTCAACTCTTCTTATAAAGGGACCAACCTATTGTCTCCCGATCTGACGAACATTAAGATTTCGCAATTGAATGTGAAGCAAAAATTCTGGTTCTCCATGCTTATTAGAGAGGAGCCCCATTCTTGCTCTCTGAGAACCTGTTTAAAGGTTCTCGTTGCGATACGGMAATTTCAGTTGTTAATTGAAATTTTGCTTTTAAAGTTCCCGCTATCAAACAGCAATAGATATTCCATTATATCGCTATTGGAGTCGATCAAGTAATCCAATTACATTTCTCATGTAAGGTTATGCATTCGCCTTTATATCTTTAAGATTACTGAAAGCAGAGGAAAGGCGACTCTTCTTTCTCATTCTGATTTTTTTGTTCCAGAAACTGCAAATAAGCCGGCCAAAATTTCATTTGAAGAGTCGATTGTCTCTTCTACCCCATCAATTTCAGATTTGATAGCCCAAAATTTGTACACTAAAGAGCCGCTTTCTGTTGCTGAAATCCTATACCTTTTCCGTCCATTGGTGACCATTATCCTTTTGTGGCGATTTGGTAAAAAGTCGTGGGTCCCATGGACTATCCCCTTCGCAATGGAAACCATATCGTACTATTTGAAGGATGCGCGAGAAAAAGAAGATAGGATTGCACATCAGTTAGGACACGGCATCTTGGACTTGATTGAAAGAAACCGCAGATTTATTTTCCTTTATCTATATTTAATCAGAGAGCCTCTTTTCACCTCCTATATCAGGTAGGAAGAGTCAGATTTATTTACTCCATAGACCGGTTCTCCAACTCCCGATTGCAATGTTGGAAAAAATCCCATATGTGGGCGCTCTATTATCGTCCCCTGTAAGTCAAGCCCTAGATCTTC
>NW_013546712.1:0-14246 GCF_000760515.2 Mitosporidium daphniae
AGCTTGATTTTAGATATCCTCTTCCCCATATGCTTGGCCACGTGAAGCGGGTCAAAAAATCAGAGCGCTCCATTAGTATCCTTCTATGGCCATTGGAAGACACAAATCGTTGTTTCGACTTTTTGAGGAACTATTCCATCTTCAAAAAGGATCTTTTTACTGCAAGCGTGCCCAAACTTCCTCCTCGCACAAAAGAAAATTGGTTGGAAGCCAATCAGCTTTGGCCAGTGACATTGCACATCATTATTCCAAAATTCCCATCATGGGAGTCGTTTGACGGTCAATACAAGAGATTTGTAACCTCCAAAGTATTGAAGCCAAGCTCCACATTATTTAATCCACTTTCATTAAGTGTCGTTGTAGAGATCGGTCAAGAGAGCTGTCAAATTTCGATGCCTCTTCTTCATCCAACGATGCTTATTCTAAATCAACTTGCGTTGCTAATTTTAAAGGAAAAGCAGTCAAAGCCCCCTGATTCTGGATTGATTCCACCAAATGCATATCTTGCGACAGGATTTGACTTGATTCTGCAGGAGGAACCCTGCATAATGTTGGCTTTAGATTCTAATTATTTTAGGTGCTCCATGGCACTTGTGCATTCACGGATTCGCCGAGTGTTTTATGTCCGCTCCAACAGAAAAAGAGGTGGTCTCGGTGGATCGTCTGCAGAATCAGCGGTTCATACTAATCCCCAGTTAAACCATCATTTTGGTGTTTACGTGTTCGTAGAAAGTAGTCACTGTTAGAGAGAAGGGGGTAATTAATGGCCCAACTGAAACATGCCTATCTGCTCGTTTGTGTAATAAATTATTTAATATTTCTACTGTATGTCACGTTCATTGAAAAGATATTGCACTCCCTTGGATGGTGCGTCTAGGTGCGTTTGATAACTCCGTATGTGCAGATATTTCTAAAGAACCGAGTGTAGCACTGTCATTAACATTACTTTGTTGTAGAGTGGAGGAAAATGCATCCAAAGGCGGTCTTGACCTGGGCGTCCAAATATCTTCTGGAATAAATGCATCCGAAGGTAAGCTACGGATAAAGGATTCTCTCTTCTCTGCAATCCGCTTTCTGAGCCGGTTCTACAAATAATTGCAAGAACTTTACTAATTTTTCATCCTCACTTGCAAACTCAAGAAGGTAACAAAACTTTATCTCTTCAAAAGATGTATCTGCATGATAATAGCTATGATATCGAGAAAGGGTTCCCTTTGTTTCTTCTAGTAAAGCTGAATCTTTTTTTTCGGAACATTCTGACATCAGCATTGGGAGTGAATCAGCGGAGGTATAGGGACCATATCGATACATCTCCCGTAGATGTCCCGTGCTAGCTATTATTAGGAAAGAAAAGAAAACAAACTGGCTCTAGATAGCATGAACTTTACATATTGGAAGCATGGTGTCCTCCGATAATCCTCAAGAGACTTTGCAAATGTTGGGGAGAAAAATTGGTCATTGGTGCTCATGGTTGAAGAAAAAATTTTCTTTTAAATTATTTTCATTGAAAAAATTTATGTTGCCAATGAAGAAATTGCTATATACATTATCCAAGCGTTCTATATGTTGCACAAGCGAGGTTTATATATTGCCCACTCGAAGAATTTTAATCCTACCAACAGGTTGTACGTTATTTTTTTCCTCTACAAAAAGGATCGTGCCCTTTCGACCGTCACTAAAAGATCTCAATGCCCCACTAATACATCTCATTGATGCTAAAGGCTCCATTTCAAACGACATTTCTTCCTCAGAAATATTGAATAAATACGATGCGCAAAAATATGAGTTGCTTCAGGTGGGCATTCGAGATTCTGTTCCCATTATCAAGGTATTTCCCAAAGTCACGCCAAAAGATCCATTGCAATCTAGCAGAGAACCATCACCCCATCGTCAAAAACCTCGAGAAGAAAAGGAAAAAACGATAGAAATGAACTCTACCATTGGCGGAAATGATTTTGAACACAAGATGCATATGTTAAATTGTTTCCTTGCAAAGGTGATACGGGTCAAAGTGCTGCTAACTCTGCGGGGAACTTCATCTGCGCTTGATTTAGAAAATTTATTTGCAAAGATAAAGGCCCGCATCGACGCATCCGGTGTTGGAGAGGTTGTTGCTCCTGTGCAGCAAGCCGCAAAAAAGGTGCAATTTGTAGTAAGACCAAAGTTAACCCCGGAATATCCCTAAGGCTGATCGCTTTCTTAAGTGGATAATCTATTGCCAAATTTAGACTAGCTGTTGTGCCTATTAATATTAAATGCGGTGTTATGTGGTTTATTAAAGTTACCTTGTTCAGTTATCAAGGTTCATCTACATATAAGGCTATGAGAACAAATCTGCATTAACAACATCAATTGAGATGGAGAAGAAATCTTCAAAATGAGCTAATCATTGCTCGGGTCCGTCAAGGAGGGATCCTCTACTAACGTGGTATTGGAAGAGCTTTCTTGAGACGAGATAGCAGCTTTTTTCAACAGACGTTGTTGAATGTTATGTGTATTTGGTCTCTTTGCCGCAGCCGGAAATAACAGTGTGTTGCAGTAGAGAGATGGGACAAGTCTATGTGCTAATAAAGCGCTTCTCCTTTGCACATGGCGAATTGGAAACGTTCGTACATCCAAAGGGAAAGGTGGAAGAGCTGTTCTTCTTCGAGTCTCTGAAGACGGGGAGCTATCCAAAATCGGCGATGAAGTAGGCGCTCCAATGCTTGAGATAGCAATTGCCGCATCTTCTACTGAAATATTGTCCCTGCCCGAGAATTTGGCTGCAAGAACACAATTCAAGACCAGAAATTGGAGATACGAGAACACATTTCTCTGGAGTTCCTTTATTAAAAATTTGAACAAAATACGTACCTCCGTAGCACTGGCATCTAAAAGTATTGAATCATAAGCTGAAAGCCATTTTGTAGTAGGGAGTCCATATGCAGAATGAAAAAGCTCATCTGCTACCTGCGAAATGCTTTTACCGCATTTTCCAATTAGCGTAGAACGGCGAAGAGAGGTTGAAGGCGAAGCAGAGCTCTCCGATACCATTGAAATAGGGGATCGAGATGAGATCAAAGGTGTTGCTGGGGAGTTATTTACTGGTGTAGGGCTAGTGGCCCTTGGGGAAATTGATTTTCTTGTCATACAATCTGAGGGAAACTTAGATGGAGGGGGCAAGTTTTGGGAAGAAGCTTGCTGGTGGCCACCTTGAAGGAAATGTTGCTGTGAAGGAAAAGATGGGAAAACAAAATTACTATCAGGAGAGCGGCCGGTGATCGGGTAATCTACCATCATGGCAGACGTTGGCGGAACTCCAGAAGTATTTGGCGGAGATGAAAATACAGAGGGTGTCATCATCATCATTGATGAAGAATTAGGAGAGTGGGAAGCAGGATAAGACGGAAGCTGTTGGTGTTGTTGGTGATGTTGCTGCTGTTGGTGTTGTTGCTGTTGTTGGTATTGTTGCTGCTGTTGGTATGTCTGCTGCTGCTGCTGCTGATATGTCTGCTGTTGCTGCTGCTGATATGTCTGCTGCTGCTGTTGTTGCTGCTGCTGCTGATATTGAAACTGCTGCTGTTGCGGTGTCCTATATTGAACCATCGGGGAAAACTGCTGAGGAAGATGCTGATAAAAATAGTGAGGAGATGGTGCTGAATGCGGGGCTGAATTGTAATATGATGCTGTGCCTGGGGGTTGTAGCATTCTTAATGGAGCATTCATTGAAAAAAGAGATGAATTTACACTCTGTGGGTGCATCACTGCTGGTGATGAATTCATGGCCTGGTGATGAAGCTGAGGAGGCTGTACCGCCTGTGGAAATAGCCCAAAAGCATGATTGGCTTGGGGATGAAATCCTGGTGGTTGGCTTACATGACCATGAATGGATGGCGATGGGGTGGCTTGCGGATGCACAGCTGAAGAATTGAATTGCGATTGGAGATAAGAGAATTGGCCTGGAGCTTGAAAAAATTGGGTTGAAAACCCTTGGGGAGAAACAGTTGTAAGTGGCGAGTTTCCAGCGGACACTTGAGCTGCCATCATATTTGAGGGTGGCGAGATTTGTCGAGCTGAGGTTGAGGAAGCTGGGAAGGAAAATCCCTGCGAAAACTGTGTCGCTGGTACAGGTATTGTTCCCTGAAATGGATGGCCTTGCTGCTGCATAGGATGTGCCAACTGAATAGGTTGGGCCTGTTGAGAAAATGGTAATTGATTGATTGCTTGGGAAGATGATTGGGGGGTCGATTGAGAAGGTGGCGGTGGCTGCATTGATTGAGAAGGTGCAGGGGAGAAATATTTATTTGACAGCAGATCTTCTCCTGTATTAACTTCTGGACGAACACTTGAATCGATATATTTATTCCGAAATAGTAAAAGTTGACCCTCAAGCTCTGCTTGCTTTTTGGTGAGAAATGCTATTTTTTCTGGTGGCATTTCTGGCGAAGAAAGATGCGCCTTGATCCGTTCTATCCCAGACAACAGTTGTTGGTGATACTTTTGGATCAATTCCGCACGCGAGGGTGCAGGTACAGGGGCGGTTGCATGATTTTGCGACTCCATAGAACAATCTTGAAGATTGCAAATTAAAAGTTACATAGGTTTAATTGTACCACACCACCATACACAGAGGCCCAATGTAACTGCTATTAGCATATAAATAACCGCCACCGCATCAGTAGCATGCAGGCGCTAGTCATGGGGCTTCAACTCAATGGAAAGGAACAATAAATTTATTTTACTTCTTTTTAATGGCTTCCTCTTCTTCCTTGGCTTTGGCGCGCTTCTCGCGAATTCCGACGTAGCGAGCGGTAAGATGGGCATTATGGAGAGTCTCATAAGCACAAGCTGCTGCCTCTGCTGCTGTTACTTGGCGAGAAGATTCCGGCTGAAAAGTGTTTTTAGGGACAGGGAGAACAGCACAAATGGACTTGGTAGAATCTCCCATAGGCTGTTCCTTTTTTTTAGCGTCGAGAATAACAACTTTCGAAAGATATGCCTTGAGGCGCTGTACGTTCATCTCAAGGGATTCAGCTGAACGGTTTCGACGGCGATGATCGACAGAAATTCCAATACGGCGAGCATGATGCTTATCAAGTCCAGCAGCCTTAATTTCTTCAAAAGTAAATCCACGACCTTCCCTGAGCTTGGTGTTGTAACGAATAGTTGGGCATCTCACAGCTGGACGGAGTGAATCCAATGGATGAGGTGCAACTAAAGCTGCCTTTTTTTGGCGATTAAGACGACGGCGATGCTTTCGGCCAGCTTGATCAAACCATGTCTTTACTCGAACTTGCCAATGCTTACGAAGGTGGACATTCGGAAGCTGATTATTGTGCTTCATCTAAAAACCAAGTTAAAATGGATGAAAAGGTGGGGTGCATGATGATTTTGTAGGACGGATATCAAGCTTACGTTGAATTAATAGAAAATTTAAATTTAACCCACTTTTAAAGGTTAAATTAAACTAAAATTTTCAATCTCATTCCAATAAGGTAGCTTACCTTGCATCCATTATTCCCTCTATACAACTTACTTTTCATCCATCATGACATGGCATTTTCGGTGCCTTCTTTGCTTCCAAATTTATATGTTATTTTATCATTGCTTGGATTTTTACTCTTTTTTACCTATGAACCCTTCTAACTTGTTGTTTTAGATGAAACAGTCGGTTCAGACTAAACAATCAGTACAGACATTTGGTCGCAAAAAAAGCGCTACTGCTGTAGCCCATTGCACTGCAGGAAAAGGACTTATTAAGGTCAATGGAAAGCCCCTTGAGCTCGTTGAACCAGAAATCCTCCGCTTGAAGGTTTTTGAGCCCATTCTTTTGCTCGGAAGGTCCAGATTTTCCAACATTGACATCCGTATCCGCGTATCTGGTGGTGGTCACACCTCCCAAATTTATGCTATTCGTCAAGCCCTTGCCAAAGGAGTAGTTGCATACTATCAAAAGTTTATTGATGAAGCATCTAAGAAGGAAATTCGCGACCAGCTTGTCGCTTTTGACCGTTCGTTGTTAGTTGCTGATCCTCGCCGCTGCGAGCCAAAGAAATTTGGTGGTCCAGGTGCCCGTGCCAGATACCAAAAATCTTATCGTTAATTATATACTCATTTCCACCTCAATAAATGATAAGCTCATTATTTAAATTTTTCATTTTATGTTGAGATTTTTTCCTCTTTTAGTTCCGAAAGGTGGCTCTTTTAGCGCCATTCTCAAGGCATCTGCAAATAACGCCCCTTTCGATGTAATCAAAGAATTTGCCATTTTGTTAAATCAAGCCAATTTACGAGGATTGAGATGTTCAGATTCTTTGGCAAAGATCGAGTTTCTTGATAAGGAACCTACTATGTCTGAGCGAAGCCGAATGGTTCCTGCAAAAAAAGAGCACATTCTTAAGCTTATGAAGGAAATGCCCGAAACTATTAAAAATTGGAGGAAAGATAGGAAGTTGCTAAAGGAAGCTTCTAAACCGAAGTATCCCTTTTAGTAAATTTCAGGATTAATATGCCGATCCGACAGCGTGCAAGTCAGACAGCTTTATTATAAATAAATAGACTGCTACAAATATTCAAATTTTCTATCATGATAACCCTGGACATTTAGGCATCATTGCAAATATGATGAAGCGACGCTACCACTCTCTCTCACCTACCATAAGTTATTGTGTTGAATTTAACTGTCTTTCCCAACCCTAAATTTTGGGCCAAAAACTAAAATTTGGGTTGCAATTGCCTAAATTCGACTTTTACTGCCTTTTGCTGCTGATTGGTACGGTACCACCCCAATTAAGATGATCTCCTTACTTTAACGGAAGAAGCAAAAAATATTCATTAATATGCTATCCTCTCCTTTGCAGGCGATGGGGCCTAAATGTAGCAATTCTCGGCTGCTAGCATTTGCATGGTTCTTTTCGCTTTTCTTTGCATGTCTGGCTTGCCTTCCTATCTACAGCGTAGCTTGGATGGCTGTCCCCAATGACGGTGGAATTAAAAATGTAGATCCTGGCCATTCATTAGATGCGATAATGGATATTGGCACAATGGAGCCAACGCCGGTACAATTTATGCCACAGCAAAGCCCATGCCCCGCGCCTGCTCCTGCTGCTGTTGCACAGAGACAGGCACCATCCCCCTTGGAAGAAGTTACACCAACAAAACACTCTGATGCAAAAAATTGCCATTGCGGCTACTCGGATGTGGCAGATGAGAGTTTTTTTTCAGTGTTAAACGGAATCATCATTGCAATCAAATTCACGGTGTCGCTCCCGTGGTATCTCTTATCGCGAGGTTTGGAGTATTCGCTTGTTGCAGCTCATTGGATGGTAGGTCGTACCATTTCTCATCCCATTGCCTCAATTTGGGGCTATGGATTCGTTCTATTTGTTTCTGTATGGGTTGTTGATTCCATGGGGGGAATCGCTGCGGTTGCCACCGAGTTTTGTGGGTGGCTCAATCATCGAAATCAATTTAGTGAACAAATACATACAAAGGTTGTTGCCAAGACACGTACGCATGTTTTCGAGGTACCCGAAAAACAAGAGAACTTCCAAATGAATAGTGGCGAGGCGGTTGAAGAGTCACAAAAACATACGACCAATATAGAAGCTGCCCATGGCCGTTCAAAAATCATGAAACAAGGCCAAGCGAAGCATAAAGAAGGGTTGCATGAAGCAAAAAGCACCTCCAAGAACTTGTTAGTTAAAAAAGGCGCAGAAGGGCACCATGAAGAAAAAAAAGTTGCCGAGAGCAATGAGCAAGTCAAAGGGAAAAAGAATATCCGAGTTAGGGTTGTACCTGTGGAAGCCCCTTCAGATGGAGCAATAGAAGACAATGGTAACCAACAGTCCCCTGAAGAGGGTGTAGAAGGTGAAGAAGATGCAGCGCAGAAAGAGCAGCCTAATGAAGAGGAGCCCGATGTACAATAATGTCAAAGTATCGTTTTCGATCTCCCCACTCTATGTACAGCATTGGTAGATTCAACAGAAATAAAATACCTGACATGCATGTTAGTGCCTTTTACATAGCTATCTGATCGAAATTTTCGTAAATAGCACGCCAGTCGCAACAACATCATCATCAGGATCATCAACATCATCATCATCATTATGCATCTTAAACGGCATTGAAGATCGCATTCGTAATGCAATCACATATAGAAAACCCGAGTTGATGTGACTACCACACCTGCCACAATAATATTAAAGACAATGCAGATTTATTAGAACCATTGAAGACCACCAGCGGGTGACGGGGATTCCTTTCCAATGTCATCGTCCCAAGATGACAGTGGTGGTGGTGGTGATTGGGAGCCCGTGTTCCCTGTTCGTGTCGAAGAAAAGTCCCAAGAAGACGGGGAGAGTCGTTGCGTAGACGCTGAGGACGTTGAAGCCCGGATTTGAGTGTGGTGCTGATACGGTTGACCGGAAGTGCTACGGGACTGGCGGCCAGGACCTCTCTTGGTATGATGATTTACTCCTGTTCGGAATGCAATGGCCGAAAGGCGATCCAAAAACTCAGGTACTCGCTGACGTGATTCTCTAAGCAAAGCGGAAAGTCCAGAGGCAAGCGGGGCATTTTCATGCGAAAAAAAGGAGATCGCTGTGCCAACGTTACCGACTCTCCCTGTTCTCCCGATTTTATGGACGTATTCATCAAGGTCGTTAGGAAAATCATAAATGATCACCGTTCTAACATCTGGGATATCGAGACCGCGAGATGCCACCGAGGTGGCCACTAATACTGGGCGTTCGGCTGAGCGAAACTTGCGGAGAGCTGCCTCTCGCTCTTCCTGTGTACGATCCCCATGAATAGAAGTAGCCAGAATGCCTTCCCTGACCAGGGCATTTTCCAAGATATCTGCGTCACGCTTCTTCTCCACAAATATCAGCGTGCGATGATTGGGGGACTGAGTTGAAGTAAGGATGTCGAGTAGATATGACTTTTTGTCACATTGCTCAACATCTACAACGGTCTGAATAATATTTTCAGAGGTAGATCCCACGCGGCCAATCTTCAAGAAAATATAATCTGAAAGGAAGGCCTTGGCAAGGGCTTGGATTTCTTTAGAGAATGTCGCGGAAAAAAGGAGCGTCTGGCGGCTTTCTTTTGGTGGCATCTGGCATTCAAGAACAATTTTTCGAATGTCAGGCTCAAAGCCCATATCAAGCATTCGATCTGCTTCGTCAAGCACCAAGTAGCGCACAAAAGAAAGGTTTACACGAGACCGCTCAATCATGTCAACGAGGCGACCAGGGGTCGCCACAAGAATATCGGCACCCTTGGCTAGCGTATGAATCTGTGTGCGGATGTCTGTGCCCCCATAAACAACACAGGGAGTGACCCAAGAGCGGTACGAAAATTTGAGGGCCTCTTCAAAAATTTGCACAGAAAGTTCTCTAGTTGGGGAGAGGATTAAAGCAAGAGGAAATGCCGTCGATGGGCGAGACCTAGAAATGGAAATAAGATCCGTGGATGGTCCATGAGTAAGCAGTTCTGAAATTATGGGGAGCAGGAACGCAGCGGTCTTTCCAGAGCCAGTTTGCGCACATGCCATGATGTCCTTCTTGTTGGTGACAATTGGAATCGCAAATTTCTGAACGGGTGTCGGCTTGGAATATCCGGCGAGAGAAATGTTTTCAAGAAGCTGCGAATGGATTCCACACTCTGTGGAAAACGATTCGATTGGAGTGGGGACGTTGTTCCCAGATGCATCGACAGGGATTCCGTCATATTTAGAAAAATTGATACCGGTATCAACATGGCGCTCACCAAAAATTTTTGTCTCAAAAATGGGATCTCGAGGCCGAATCCTTGTATCATACCGAACAAAATAAGTTGAAGATGTGGATGCTTTTTTACCGAGACCCCTATCTCGGTTCCTTCCGGCAGATGAGACAGATTCAAAAGTGTCCCAACGACTGCCACTTTCAGATATTGTACAGCTTTCTCCAGTGTAAGGATTTACGTATGAAGAGGGCTGTTGAGTTTTTGTGAATGCTTTTGTCGCTGGCTCTTTATTTCTTAGATGTGGGGGCACATAGGTGGTAGTGATGCTTGTGTCAGATAGAGACTGTATCACCTGCTCAACGCTTTCAACGGTGTTTGATTTAGAATTAGATATTTCCTCACTTTTGGGTGATTCAAATGATACCACTACCGTCGACCCGGAAACGGAACGATGAACTACCTCTGAAGAGGGGGAGGTGGTTTTGGATGTTTTTGCTTTTAAAGAAACGATCCTTTCATCTGAAGGCTCGCCTTTAGAGCGGCTTAAAAGGGTCGATTGGACAGAAGAAGTGGATGTCGATGGGATCTTTTTAATAGCAAATGGGGATGATTTCCCTGGTTTTGGCAATGAAGAGGATGAAGATGAACTTTTCAGATTTGGGTGCATAATAATAAAAAAAGAAAATAAACCTGGAAAGCAAAATATAAAATCCCAAAGGCCAAATATAAAATTAAAATGTAACCCATAAAATGTATTTTAATTTGCAATTTTCATATCATCAGATGAGTGGTGGAATGGCATCAACATCGTCTTCGTCCTCATTTTCGTATGGTTCTTCTGCCCCCTATGGGGTTTCAGCCTCTGCAGAGGGCCAACAGATGGTAAATATTTGATTGATTTTGTTAACCATTAGGAATCAAAGTTCGAAATTAAGGTTTGATTCCATGGATTTATTCAGAAAAAACACACAGGCAGATCGGAGCGTGTCAAGTGTGTGGACTTGCATCCTACAGAGCCGCTTATGCTTTGCGCACTATATTCTGGAAAGCTGGCCATTTGGAATTATGAAACGCAAGTATTGATCGATCGATAGACCCATTTATCTTAGAACCTCATAAAATCCTTTGATTGCTCTTCAATGCCTGTACGCTGTGCAAAGTTCATTTCACGCAAAAATTGGATCATCGCAGGCTCGGATGATTTCCACATTCGGGTGTTTGCTCTTCATACACACGAATGCATTGCTGATTTAGAGGCACATTCAGACTACCTTCGGGGCCTTGCTGTGCATCCAACCAAGTCTATTGTTCTTTCTTGCTCTGATGATCTTTCCATCAAAATGTGGGATTGGGACGCCAATTGGAGCTGCGTAAAGGTATGCAAAGGAAAAAGCTTTTAGATTAGAAATTTGAAGGACACTCCCACTATGTCATGAATGTGGTTTTTAATTCCAAAGACTCCAACATTTTTGCTTCGTGTTCCCTGGATCGAACAATTAAAGTACACCTGGCATTTATTATCTTGTTGTAGGTTTGGAACCTTTCTTCCTCGCTCCCAAATTATACTCTTGATGGACATGATAAAGGGGTGTGCGCAATTGAGTTTTCCCAGTCTTCTGATAAACCTTTTCTGATTTCCGGTGGAGATGACCAACTTGTGAAGGTGTGGGATTATCAAAATAAGATCTGTGTTCATACCCTGAAGGGGCACTCTAACAACGTCACGGGTGTCATATTTCATGGCAGCCTTCCATTGTTTCTAACAGCCTCGGAGGATGAAACTCTGATGGTTTGGAGCGCAAATTCATTTAAGCTCATCCAGACAATAAAATTAAAGCTGGAAAGGCTTTGGGGATTATCCATAATTCCAGGGACTAGTCTTATCGGAGTCGCTGCTGATTTGGGATCTTCCGTATTGCAGGTAAGTCTGGCGCCAAATTTTATGCATTTAGATTGGCAGAGATACGCCTCCAGTGTCTATGGATGCCACCGGGAAAGTAATCTGGGCAAAAGGAAATTCAGTCAAAATTGCAAGTGTCTCCGGGGTCCTTACTGGTGTGCCATCTGGGGAGATAGGTTTGAACAAAAGGAATTCTAACATTTCCACTTTAGATGGGCAAAAGGTTGCTCTTAGCGGGAAGGATTTTGGCCAGTGCGATCTTTATCCCACATCGCTGGAATACTGCCCTAGTGGAAGGTTTTTTCCCAAAATAACCGTTGAAATAGGTTTATTTCTGCCGTTGGGGACGGAGAATACGTCATATATACTGCTATTGCTTGGAGAAATAAGACTTTTGGCAAGTGTATAAGCTTTGCATGGAGTGCAGATTCTTCATTGTACACCAATTGACATCCTGATTTATAGTTATGCCACTCTGAGCGCATCTGGAATCAACATTTTCAAGCAATTTGAACCCTCTTTGTCGATCAACAGCTCATATTCTGCTTTGTTTGGAGGCGTCTTGGTTGGGGCATATGCTGCTAGAGAATCTGTTCTTGATTTTTACTTGTGGGACTCATCTCGACTTGTACGCCGCCTTGGTGTTGATGTTGCCAATGTAAATATAGTGTTTAAAGATAGGTATTTTGGTCAGAATCTGGGGATCAAGTGGCCATTGCGACTGTTCAAGACGGATTTTTTATTTTGAAATATAATGCAGACATCGTATGTGCTTACATTGAGCAGGGCATTGAAGTACCTGCCGATGGGATTTCAGATGCTTTTGAGGTCTCGTTTGAGTGTGTAGAACAGTTTGCTTCCATTTATTTATCAACGATAGGATATCTTCCGGACTATGGCTTGGGTCTGCATTTGTTTTTGTAACTTCGGTGACCAACAAATTAGGTGCACATGTCTTTCTCTTATTTTGTAGCCATATTTAGTGAAGGTGGCGTGGTTTGCACTATTGCCCATCTGCCTTCTTCGTATATTCTTTTACGATATTTAGCAAAGCAAGAGAGAATCTTTTTTGCAGATAAGGATTGCAATATTTACTCGTACTTTCTCTCGTTATCTGTTGTGGAAATCCTGCGCCTTGTAAGCGCAGGCGCCATTGAGGAAGCTAGGCTTTATTATGAGAAAGTCCCAAAAATCTCAAAAGAATTTGTGTCCACTTTCCTTGAAACGAAGGGGTATCTTGAAGATGCCCTAGAATTTACTGCCGACCAAATGAAAAGATTTTCGCTGTCACTTGCCACTAGCAATCCAGCTCAAGCTTTGAAAATCGCAGAAGAGTCTTCTGGTACATCCTCTGGGAAGCTCATGTGGCAGAATATTAGTACCTATGCATTGAGTACATGGGACCCTGCTTTGGCAATGAGGGCAATCGACAAATCAGGCGATCTCTCCGATGCTTTTGTTATGAAAAGAATTTTTGGTCTCCAAATTGATGTTGAAAATTTGCCTATTGAAAACAATTTCTATTCGTTCCTAATTTCGTTCCTAAACCTGTCACCTAAAGCAGCCTTTGATGCACTGATAGCAAGCAAAAAATACCCAGAAGCTGCGCTTTTTGCTAGGGCATGGCTCGATCCCGAATCGCTGCAATATGCCATTGGGTTATGGAAGGCGCATATTAAAGAGACATATGCTTCGTGGAATGATTTTTCGGAGACCATAATGGATATGCATTCAGCTCCAGATTCCTTTTCTTTTCTCTCGGAAAATATTTCTGACAAAAGAGATACTGGAAAAATGGCTTTTAACGCGGCAGAGAAAAAAGAACATCTTGCAAAAGAGGCCGATGAGATTGATCAAAATTTTGGCGATAAATTTGATGAGGGTTTTGGTGACGAATTTAATCTGCTTGATACAATGAAAAATGTCCATATATCTGATCGCGACAAACACCAAGGCCCGGTTACATTGCCTACACAGAGCCCTCTTCAAGATATTTCCTTTGATGACGATGATCTCTTTTTAGAGCCTTCTTGTATCATCCAGAAAGATTTGTCATCAATGGCTGACTCTTCATCTTTTATAGAAAATGAAGATATATTAGACTCTTTCAGTGTGCTAGACGAACCACAGCCTATGACGCCATTATATATTGAGAAAGAAGAGCAAGAGAAAGAGCAAGAACAAGAGCAAAAGCAAGAACAAGAGCAAAAGCAAGAGCAAGAGCAAGAAAAAGGAAAACACGAAGATCAATGGGATTTAAGTGACCAGTCTTCCATTAAACAAGATCTTGAAGATGTCAGCTTCGATAAAGAAATAGCCTCGTTTTCCCCATCAGCTCACGATCAAGGCCAAAGTCATTTTATAAACTCTCCTGCTTTTGAGCCAGAGGAAGAAAAGATCTCGATTGAATCCACTGAGGGGTTTGATAATTTTGAGCCCTTTAATCGAAAAGAACATAAAGGTGCTTACATTGGATTTCCGATTGATCAAAAAGAAAGCATTCCAGATGTTGAGGAGGAATGGAATTTGAGTACGCCGGAACAATTTGATGATGTTGGCGATTTTAAGTATAAAAAAAAGTCTGTAACTTGGTCTTCAGAACTACCGCACATGTCTTTTTCGTCAATCGGAAATCCAA
>NW_013546711.1:0-73423 GCF_000760515.2 Mitosporidium daphniae
GATTTTTGAGAAACGGCCTGCCTAATGAGAATCCAAAACGGGTTGTTTCTGATCATTCTGATAGTTGAAGGAGCTAAGGATAATCGACGTGTAGCTCTTCATACGCTACAAGCGGAAGTTTGAAGGTTAAAAGAAGATATCTCAACCCGAAACAAAGCTAACACCCTCATAGGTGAAATAAGAAAACCCGCCAAGATTTCAATTTCTCAGCATAGAAAAAATAGAAATGTTCAAACCTGTTAAAGTTGTTTGAAATCGAGGAAATGAGTGTTCAATTGTCAGAGCTCGAAAATTTTCAATTTGAGCTTTTTCTGCGGTTGAATTGCGACGCCCAAACACTAACCTTGTAAAGCAATAAATTTCATATTTAGGACGATTAAAAAATATCAGTTTTTAGAGGAATCCATCGAATTTAAAATTAGTATTGTATACATTCTTCGCAAAATGACATCCTCGACGATTCCCATGCATCATGGAACAATTTCCAAATATTGGCCGAACGGGTTTCCTCAAACTGCCTAAATAACAGTCTGCTTTTATTTGTGTTTCCAGAATTTGGTGTTAGGAGCACTTCTGCAAGTAGCCCACACCGCATACTTGCATAGGTATACCCATCAGCTTAGCTTTATTATTTCTTTTTGTAATGTGCCTGGGCATTTCTTTAATTGTGTGTTTAGCTAACCCGCTTACCTAGCTCAAGACTCAACACGGTACTCTTCAGGTCCTTTGAAAACGAGACCACATCAAATTTGCTATTTATGCCAGCTTTCAAAAGACAGTCAGGAGTGAATTAAAATCTCGAGGCAGGGAATATAACCCTTTGGATTATCTTCTAAACTTGCATTGATATGATCTCTTTGAAAACCTTTTTACCTTGTTACCTTCAAATACGCATTTGTCTCACCGCAGAATTTAATCCAATTTAATTCCCAAGTTAATTATTACGGTTGCACTCTGATTTGTCTATCGACCCGATTTGCAGCTTTTACGCCATGCAGTGTTGAAAAAAAGTGTCACCCTTTCCATAATTCCGTTTATTACAACACAAAGCATACTAAAACCCACGCAAAGCGGCTTCATAATTGATCATTGGAAGTGAGACAATTTAAGTTGATTTTTTGGCAAAGCTGAATATGCTACCTACACTGACCACCACCATAAACAGCCACAAAATCGGCTTACATTCACTTTTTAAGCAATTCAATGCGTATTCTTTATTGGCAGATCAAATTCGGTTGACTCAATTGAAAAAAATGTCAGAATACTTGGGCAACTGCCAGTACTCATCCGGGGAAAGCTCCTCGAGTTTATCCACATGTACTCGCAATTCCGACATAAGCAATGTCAGCTTTTCAGCAGCAAGGGACTGGCAAAGGGGGTCTCCATTTTGGTGCTCAATTGCTTCAACTTTTTCAACCTCGCTCTCGAGCTGAAGAAGGACTCTATAAGCAGAATCGATTTCAAGAGAAAGTCTTTGGCAGGTATCCTGCTCAGCAGCGTTGATCTTTAACGAAGAAGACAAGACATCCTCAAGTGGCTGCTTGTGAGGAAAGGAAGATGAAACTTGAAGTGTAACTCCACTCATCAATTCCCTGCGGTACTTGAAAGCCACGGGGAGCACAAATTGGCGCACCATTGAAACCATCGTTCTGGATTCAATCAATAAATCTTTCGCATACTTCTCCAGAAGTACATGGAAGCGAGCGTTCAGTTCTGCTTCCGAATAAACCTTGCATTTTTCGATAAGCATTTCTCGATGATTAGATTTGCTCAATAGCGAATATGAATTTGGCGATGTTTTGATGTTGAGGAGACCTCTGCGCTCGGCCTCAACCTCCCATTCTTTTGAGTAGTTGTCGCCCTCAAATCGAACAGACTTGGTCTTCGAGATCAGCTGGCGGATCAGTGCCATTGCATTGTCGCCACTCTCCAATCGGTCACAAATATAATTCATCGCCTCGGCGACACCAGAGTTCAGGACGGCAACAGGAAACGAGGGACTTTGCTTTGAACCGACGGCACGAAACTCGAACTTGTTTCCAGTGAAGGCAAATGGAGATGTCCTATTGCGATCAGTAGGATCTTGGCAGATCTCGGGCATCGAGGAAAGTTTCACATCAAGGGTCCTTCTCCCTACGGAAATAGATTTCAAAGTGGGGCGGTAAAGATTTTGTGGAGACTGGCCATTTTCGATGGAATTCAAAACCTCCGAAAGATAGGCCCCAAGAAAGACAGAAACAATTGCCGGTGGCGCCTCATTGGCCCCCAGGCGATGATCATTTGAGGCAGATGCCACAGCGGCTCTCAAAAGCGGTCCGTGATCCTGAACTGCCATCAGAACAGCCAAAAGAGTGGCGAGAAAAAGAATGTTCTCTTCTGGGGCATTTCCTGGCTCCAGCATATTAACTCCAGATGATGTCAACAGAGACCAGTTACAATGTTTTCCGGATCCATTTACTCCAGCGAATGGCTTCTCGTGAAATAGAGCCTTGAGGTTGTGGCGATGAGCGACTTTGTGGATCACTTCCATGGTCAACAAATTGTGGTCCACCGAAATATTGGCATCTTCAAAGATGGGGGCAACTTCAAATTGATTTGGAGCCACTTCGTTGTGTCTGGTCTTGATGGGGACCCCTAACTTCCAAAGCTCCAACTCTGCCTCTGAAATTGCAGCTAAAACGCGAGATGGAATGTTGCCAAAATAATGGTCTTCCAGCTGTTGATGCTTTGGTGGCATTTTCCCAAGCAGAGTTCTTCCGGTGAGCCTCAAATCTGGCCTGTGGGCATATAGGCTACGGTCGATCAAGAAAAACTCTTGCTCACACCCAAGTGTGGGGATGACTCTGACATCTGCATCTGCAGCCTTGTCATTTCCCAGAAACTTGATAAGACGGCAAGATGCCTTTGCCACTGCATCGATGGAGCGTAAAAGGCCAGTTTTCTCATCCAAAGCATCGCCATTATAGCTAAATGGTTACAAAATCGCAAACTTACCTGAGAAAAATAGATGGAATGTAAAGCACAGAAGTTCCATGGGGTCCCTTTTGAATGAACATCGGGGAAGATGGGTCCCAAACAGTATATCCACGAGCTTCGAAAGTTGTTCTTGCACCGCCATTCGGAAAGCTGGAGGCATCTGGTTCTGCCTGCAACAGGGAAGACCCCGAAAAGGCATCAATTGGTGTAGATTCAAATCCCATCTCCGTTGCACTCATTTTTAGAGACAAGAAAGAATCATGCTTTTCTGCGGTGGAGTTTGTGTGGGGCTGGAACCAGTGCGTAAAGTGGGTGGCCCCCTTCTCCTGGGCCCAAACTCGAGCTGCATGAGCGATCGCATCACACGTGCTTTTATCCATAGTTGTTCCCTTGCATATTTGATCCAAAAACGCAGAAAATACCGGCTTTGGAAGACAAGCCTCCATTTGACGACGGCCAAAAACCTGCTCACCAAATATCGTAGCAAAGATTGTCGAGTTGTTCACAGGTTTGGATGGCGATGATAACGCGTTATCTCCGGCCTCCAGGAGGGATCGTGGTTTGCTCTCTATGAGCTGGCGAACACGCTCGGTGCGAAACTCGGGCATAACAAATTTGTTGATGGCCCCTTTTCCTTTTGTAGCAAAATTTGTAAATCGTGATGAAACCGATCAACCAATCAGCGATGAGGGAATTGGTTGTTTCGTGCTAATTTCAAATCACATCAAAAAATTTACAACTTATTAAAATTTGGCGCTACTTCGATGCAAATAACCCCAATTGAACCGCTGTTGGAGCGACGGCAAAGATCGAGAACGGAAATACCCTGTCTTGTTGGAAACAACCAGAAAATAGCAAAGGGCCGCCTTTTCTATTCTCCTCATTTGAATGGTCTCTGAGGCTGTTCTATAGTGATCAAGACCAAGCAGATGCACGATCCCATGCACAAGCAGCTTGAGCAAAACCCTATATCCCATGGCACGGCCCAACAGTATCTGATGTCCATATGAGGCAGTAGGGCAAATTCGATACTTTCTAAGGATCCATTCTGGACATAGGAATATGTCACCTAGATCTATTTCTTTGTCATCATTAAACTTTGGATCCTCGATCGCATGGCGGCAAAACGTCTCGTCAAACTGACAAGGAAACGAAAGGATATCGGTTGGAACCGACTTTTTTTCTGCGCCATATGTTCCATTTAAGTTTTGCATCTGTTTGATGGATATAATTGCCATGCCCAGCTTATAGGAATACTGATTGAGATTCTTGAACCTGCTTTGGCTGATAGGTTCCCACTTGAAAATGATAGCTGCTTTCAATGCACCCTGAACAAGGACTTGGACATCTCTGCTAAAGTTCTTTGCATTGGAAATCTTCCAAATGGGACAAGTCGACGTTATGGACGGATGGACTCGGCACATTTTAAAATTCTTAACCACCATTCTGCAATTTATTCACATTCGAAATGTGCGTTTCGATGGCTTGAAATGGGTTCTTTATCAACTCGGGGCGTGTATACACCTCCGAAAGGCGAGCAAGCTCGTTTTTCCGCGTGATCTTTTTACTGCGCCGTTGTATGTGTGTCTGAGAGCCCTTCAAATTGAGGTCCTCTTTTTCCCCGATCAAGTCAATACGATGTGCCATGTGGTCCATGGGAAAGTCTTGTTGCTTTAGAGCGATCTTTTTTTCTTTTGCGATTATTTTTGACCTCCACGAGCTTGCCTTTTGCTATGGAATAAAATGGACATGAAAAACCTTGTGCTTTGTCGCTTGCGTTGCCTTTCTCACCATGTGCCTCGAAAATWAAATAATAAAATTTGCGAAAATGAAAATCATTGGGACCTGCCGTTTCAAAATCAATTCAAACTGATGTGAGCTAATACGTCGCTCGCTATCCGTTGACAATCTGTTGGCAATCCGCTACCTTACCCCCAACTCTTCATGACCACACATTCCCCTTTTCAGGTGAATTCTAGCTTCTTGCGGCCTAAATATACCCAGTTTACCAATAATTTCAATGAAGCGTACTATTTTGTAAGCGAAGCGAAAGCCTTGCCTCTCTTCGAAGAGGCTCCAAACATTGCCCCATTTGAAGAGGCTCCAGAAATTGCCCCATTTGAAGAGATCAATATTAAGGGCATATTTACATATACACCACCTGAAGGATATCGGCTTTTACTGGTTCTTTTCGGACTTTTGTCACTGTTCACTCTGACATATTCCATTTTTAGAATTGTCCAGCTTGTCAGATCGTGCCCTGCATCTTATAAGATCAATCCTCTCACCACGGATCAAAAAATGAAATCCAACGCGCTCCAATCGTCACTCTGCTGAGCGAGTGTCGCTTACATTTATGCAAAGGTAATTAATAAAGTGTCCCCTCAAAGAATCCATTAGTCCATTTATTTAAAATGGGATGAAATCACAACCTGTCTACGCTTTCAATCATGATGACCGTATTCCCGCGAATTACCTTGAAGTTAAAAGTTGAACTCAATACCACCGATCCAAGAGGCTCGTGCAAAGGCTCCTCAAATGCATCTTCAATGACCAAATTCATAAATGGATCGTAGCCTCTTAGGGTACCTGACACCTTCCGACTGCAGTTTAGCTGCAGCATCAATCGCTTTTCCATAAACCTATCAAGGTAAAGCTTAATTCATGGGCACTTTTTCAACTCGGGTATGCTGCTTTTTGCCATTTGAAAAAATTAATTAATTAATTAATTACGCATTTTTTATCTGCAAATTTTTAATGTCTTCGTCCCATAAAAGCAGGAGCGAAGGCGCCGATGGCAGTTCAACTGGCCTTGATTATTACTTTGACTCGTACTCGCATTTTGGAATCCATGAAGAGATGCTCAAAGATCGCGTTAGGACGCTTAGCTACAAGGATGCCATTTGTTCGAATCGCCATCTATTTAAGGACAAGGTTGTTCTTGATATTGGATGTGGAACTGCAATATTGTCCATGTTTGCTGTCAAGGCTGGGGCTCGCTTGGTCATCGGTGTCGACATGTCCGATATGATTGACCATGCCCGCGAGATAGTTGCGATTAATGGATTTTCTGACAGTAAGTGATGCCATTTTTATTGTTATTTAAGAAATCCTGCTTCTAAAAGGAAAGATGGAGGAGGTCGAGCTTCCCGTCCAAAAGGTTGACATAATCATCAGTGAATGGATGGGCTACTTTCTCCTTTACGAGAACATGTTTGATACGGTTCTTTGGGCGCGCGACCGATACCTTGACCCTGTCCACGGCTTGATGCTTCCTGATTCTGCCAATATGTATTTGCTGGGAATTGAAGACGCCCAATACAAAGACGAAAAGATACACTTTTGGGAAGATGTCTATGGATTCAACATGTCGCCCATCAAAAAGCTGGCTCTCCAGGAGCCGTTGGTCGATACTGTCGAACCCAATGCAATTGTGACAGAGCCTTTCCTGTTTTGCTCGCTTAATTTAATGACGCTTAAAAAAGAAGACTTGTCGTTTAAAGTCCCATTTTCATTGCTAACCACCAAGAACGACTATTTGCATGCATTTTTGTCTTATTTTGATGTTACATTCAGCGCCTGCCACAAGCCAATTTCTTTTTCCACAGGGCCTAGAGATAAGTACACCCACTGGAAGCAGACCATTTTTTACTTGAAGAAAGTTCTTCTCGTTTCAAAGGGAGAGACCATCAACGGTACGATTTCTGTTGCTCCAAATGCCGTCAATTGTCGGAATTTGGATATTGAAATTGAATATGCCCACGAAAGCGCCAAAACCGGCACCACGTCCAAGGAGCATCTTTTTTTTTCAATGAGCTAACGCATAAATTAAGCCTTACATATCCCGAGTTATTAAGCCTTACATATCCCGAGTTATTAACCCTTTATTTATGAACACTAGCGACGCTTTGTATTTTAAGTTTAAGCAGCCGGTTTTTGGCACCCTCGTCTAAAATTTCCTGTATCAGGGGCTTAAGTTTGGAAATGTGGGTTTCATCGAGCTCCTTAACTTTGCACAGCCGATGAACGCTAGCGCTGTTACAAAGCCTCTTTGAAGTGGCCAGCCCTACCCCGTAGAATTGCGTCAGTGCATAAATGACGTGCTTTTCGGGTCTCAAGCTCTTACCAAGAAGGAACATGCAAGTATTTTACAAAAAAACAACCCTAGCCCCTAAATTGTGAATTGAGCGATGTCGAGTGCCTGTAACGCAGATTGATCAATTGCTGCTGATTTATACTCCCAAGCGAGCATTCGTTTTAAATGTTTCTGCAGTCTCGCCATTGCTTCTCTAAGCTCAAAACATGCATGAAAAAGGCTTACTTCTCGTCCCTTATTTCCGAATCTCCCACCTCGCTCTTCCACTTCAGAGAAGATGAGCTTATGATACGGGAATTGGGTGTGCTTCGTTTCCTTAATTGCAATAGTCTCCAAGCTAGCAAATGCTCGGATCAAGCCTATTGTTTCCCAAATGGATGAGTCTGGAAATATGGATCGGCAAATGATAAAAGAGCTATTTGAGCAAGGGGTATGAGCGTCATTGGTTGATATCTTGACTAGTTGATGGGGGTTGAGATTCCTTCTGAATACGGAGGTGCAGGTCTCTCCTTTACCAGTGCTTTGATTACTGTTGAAGGTACATTTAGGACCTTTGTGGCATAGAACTCTCGAAAATCGATCCCTCAGTCGGTGCTCTGTGCGATGTCCACGTAAGATGATAATTGTCCAATTTCCAAGAACACGCTCGTCAATACGCTTTTTAAAAAATATGCCACTCACGAGCAAAAGGAAAAGTACCTTACAAAACTTGCCTCGCATTCCGTACGTTTGACGCACTTGTCTTTAGGTTGGCTCGTTTTGTCTCTCCGAGAGCGGATCCGGCTCTGATGCTTTCGCTTTAAAAACGCACGCAAAAAAGGATGGCGATTCGTTTATTTTAAACGGAACCAAAATGTGGATCACCAACTCTTATGAAGCCGAAATATTTCTCATATTTGCAACAGTAGATCCCTCGCTGGGATACAAGGGAATATCATGTTTCATTGTGGAAAAGGCCGATGGCGTCATTATTGGAAAAAAAGAAAACAAAGTACCACTTACGAGCTTTATGTTAATGCCCTAGCTCGGTATAAGAGCCTCGTCTACCTGCACCGTTACCATGGAAAATCTTAAAATTCCCGCAAATAGACTACTCGGCAAAATAGGAGAAGGATACAAATATGCAATTGATATTTTAAATGAGGGCAGAATTGGGATAGCTGCTCAGATGATCGGTCTTGCCCAGGGAGCTTTTGATGCTACTCTTCCCTATTTATCGGAGAGGAAGCAATTTGGAAAACCAATTGGCGAATTCCAGGTCTTTTTCTTGGGTATCAATTGGTAGGGAATGCAGCATCAGTATGCCCAGATCGCCACTGAAATTGAGGCTGCAAGATTATTGACATACAATGCTGCCCGCCTAAAGGAGGCAGGAGAGCCTTTCATCAAGGAGGCGGCAATGGCTAAACTGTTTTCATCCCAAATTGCGGAGCGAGCATCATCCAAATGCATTGAATGGATGGGTGGCATCGGAATTACCAAGGAAATTCCCGTCGAAAAGTATTATAGAGATTGCAAAATTGGAGCTATTTACGAAGGCACAAGTAACATCCAGCTGCAGACTATTGCAAAGATCATCTCAAAGCAATATTCAAATTCTTCCAAAAATTAAATTTCAATACCGTAAAAAGGCAATCATATGCGGGCCTGGGGCACCTGTAGCGAATGTCGAGCTACGAATGCCGAGTAGCGAATGCCGAGCTACGCCTTCCGATTTGCGCCTGTGGAATTCCTCTCCTTTTGATGGGCCAGCAAAAGCTCGTGATAAGAAATTAAGTTGCAATACATTTGAGTTTGCTAAGGTATCTCAGCTTCTATATTAAATTTTTTTGAAATCAATAGCTAATAATGACAACACTTGAGCTGATTTCTCCAATAGGAGGGTGATTGAGTCTGGTGCATCATGGGATTCCCAAAGCTCAGCTCTAACACCAACTTTGCTCAAAAGCACGCACCTTCCAATAGCAATTTTAACAACTTCATAGCGGGAAATCACAAAGTCACTGGTCGCGTTAGGCTTCAACCTTAAAAGTTTTTGAGGCAATGTTTCCAAATCTCTTGCAATGTCTTGTGCCTCAAGATGAATGAGCTCGGGTAATATCTTTTGCATGGAAGAAAAGTCTTCGCTCGATAGGTTCTGGTGCACTTTTTATGCTAGGGCTTCTGTATTAAATTGATATTTAGGATTAATAGAGCATCAAGCGATGTCGGTTAGCTTTAGCTGGATACAAAGAGGCTTCTAAAAAGCTGCGCATCAGCATACTCCTAAGCATAGCAATGGAATGCATTTCAATTTTCAATCGACAAAGTACACGACCGAACCTGAGCATTTCGAACGCATCAACCACTTGCATAATATTTTCGATACGAGGTCCTTCGCATTTACCTTTTTGAGCATTGAGGGCAAGGTTTTCGAAGAGTTTGAAAAATAACGAACATCAGATTCCTACGTTTTTTTAAACAGTGTCGTTTCTCATAAAAACTCGAGCAAACCCGATCCAAAATGCTTATTCACCATACAAATGTGACATTTATTAAAGTATTACCGAGATTGGCGGGTTTAATATCATGGTATCTTTCTACATTGACGCGACATCAAAAGGACGCCATTTAAATTATTGCTAAAATCTTTTCGGTTTGGCATTTTAAGTGGAAATTGTTGTTTTAATTTGCGCTGACAGCAGCATGCTATGTTGATAAATCATGCGAATTTGGTACAATTTCGATTAATTAAAGTTTAATTAACGGCAGCTCGTTGAAAGTCAATCACAGACTGTCATCATACTAAAGTTTAACACTCACAAGTCTATTTAACAGCAAAAGAAACAAGCCATCGTTTTATCATGGAGCAAGCAGCGTCACAAGCCACAGCCCAACTGCAACAAAAGCAGCGAACATTTATCCACAGAACACAGCAGGTGGTAACCTACTTTCAGGAGAGGGCCCAGAAGCTGGGCGAGGTCATTCGCGTCTACGTAAACCGATATCCACCACTTGCTGCTTTTATCTTTACCCTTCTTGCCTTTTCGGCACTTCCGATCTCCATATTCGTTCTGTTTGCTGCAGTGACCGTCGCAGCAACGCTTTCCGTGGCACTTGTTGGCTTTGCAATTGTCGAAGGTGCCATGTTGTTTACAGGTGCCGGAGTTCTGCTCGTCATCTTGGGCGGCGTTACACTGATAACCGGGGTTGTCTTCAGCTGGCTCTTCGGAATATACCTCTCGTACCGCGGTATTACCATGCTGTATTGCAACCTTTCTGGCGGTGCCTGGTCGCTCACAGAGTCAGTAAGGGGGCTGGCAGAGAAAGGAAAGCAAGCGGCCTCCAGCGCTGCACAATCGACGGGCACACAGCCCCGTTAGTGCTCATTGCTGAATAAATCAATTTCTTTTAGCTGAAAGGTATTTTGACATATTTATCAATGGAAATGGCGCGACAAGCTTTGTCCAGGCGAGCTTGGCTTTTCACACATGCGATGGACGTTGAGAAAACACAAGCTTTTCCCGAAAAACCATTTGTATGTGCAGAGCATGCGTGGCAGAAACATCCTCGATCGTAGGGACAGTTTTCTAGGTTAAAACAATATTCCTACTTTGATAAGAAGCAATGGCTTTTCAAGCTTGACTCGCTTGCCCTCCAACAGTTGGTGGCCGAGGCGGAGCTGCGGAGTATCGCCCACAGATATCATGACGAGATCCTTCCCGCAGTCGATGTGCCCCTCCCCTATGCTGTGCTCTAAAACACCCTGCATCTCGATGAGAAAGAGCTGAGGTTCCTGGCTCCCAACATTAGTGAAAAGTGCGATTGGCATATAAATAGGCTACCAAAGCTCCCAGGCTAGCGTTGGCTAAATTCGATTATACGTTCCACAACCACATAGTATTTGGCATCGTTGTATTTTAATTAGGGTTAGGGTTTATAGGTCCGGGAGCACCCCCTAGCAATTGAAAGAAATTACTCGAGCCTCTCTCAGCGGTAGAGCTCCATGCACACATGATTTTCAGAATTTTAGGTCCTAATAGGCCCAGGAAAAGCGGATGGCTTTTGAATCAGTGTTCTGGATTTTTCCTAATGTCTCGATTCCGATGCTTGATTTATTTCCTCAACACTCGAGGAACAAGGGTACGGGGTATTCGATCCCTGAGCGGTTTAAAAGCAATGCAAAAGTCAAACGAGTAACGAAAGATAAATTGGATGCACATTAACATGCACATGCATATGTATAGTTATCCAAAGACTTCTACTTGCAGTTTTCACACTAACTCATAGGCTGCGTGACTGCATTTAAATAGAAAAGGCTCGGATTTATTGACCAATTGATGGCGCCCATTTACATATGCATTCGATCAAGATTTAGGGTTGATGGGTGAGCTTTTAATACGCTTCAACACAAGCATTGCCATACTTATTGGGAGCGGTCACGCCGCACAATAGGAAATGGCTGGCGCTGTTCCAATTGCCTAATTATCTCCAACGCCTGTAATCAGTGGGAATACGATAGCATACCTGCTGCTTGGCCGTATCGTCCGTACGGATAGACAGATGGACATCGTTCACCAGCACACGCTCGATCATAGAGGGAGTGTATGGGCGTCCGTTCTCTGGATTCAGTGTCTTCTCTGCGATGATGACAGCAATATCTCGCCGCATACTTTCAGTTAGATGCGAACGCTCTGCAGCGCCAACCTGCCCTTCTCCCCGATCAAGGATCTTGAAATTAGAGGCGGAAAAATCATAAGGATTATCAGGCTGCAGGGTAAATGGTTAAAAAATCATAAAGGGGAGGTTGAAAGCCGAATTACCTCTCTGATAGCGATAGTGCTGTCGGTACTACCAAAAGCACGCTGCAAATCTTGTGCTTTGGCAAGAAGCCCTTTGGAAACGTTGAGGAAAACCTGGTCGCTTTGTAGGACTTCGGAAAGCGGCGTGGAAACGGGATTATTTCTATAGTCCTGCAACTTGTTCTTATAACACGCAATTTCGAAGCGAACTCCGTTACATCGAAGCCGCACCACAGCTACGTTGGTCAACTTTTGATTGTTTTGCGGTGTAAATATGGATGGCGACATGAGGCGGTGTAATGGGAACCAATTAGCCAATTGACAAATTAACAAATTAATGAAGTGTAAAATTTATGTTCTCCCATAAACCGAAATTTTGAAACTGGGGTAAAACCAAACCGCTGCATTGAACATTTGATCAAAAAAGCCACTCGGCAGCCACGGCAGCCCGAGGCCCCGCGCCTGGGCAGCCGCCAGTCATCAACCTATAGGTAGATGCGCCGAGGAGATCGATGCGGGGACAAGAAACCGCCTGGCCTTTGCCGGTGACGGGCCGACGCCCCTCCACACAAACATTATTCCCTTTGTGTATCCTTAACAAGACATCCATAATTAACTTTTAATGTTTAAAAGTGTAAAATTAGTTGCAGGCCAGACTTTCCCATCCAATCCAATGGCTGTACGGGGATATCGGGTGGTAGAGCATGTGGAGTCATTTGTCGCGCAATACTGTTTCACAGGGGCGCGGCGTGATCCCATCTCCATCCAGGAATATCAAACAATGTTTGGGCGTATGTTAGCAGCAGCAAAGATCCCTGCCAACTCTCCAAACACGAAAGTGGGCGTAGCACTCTCTGGCGGTCCAGACTCTATGGCGCTATTGGGATTGACAGTGGCAGCTCTTGGGCGTGAGCGTGTTGTCGCTTTAACCGTCACGCATGGGCCACCAGAAGATGGTGGCGAGCCCACCTCCATGATCCAAGATCTTGTTCGGCCCTTGGGCGTACAGCATATTTTATTACCTCTAAATAATCTTCTACCGCATGCGAACGCCCAGACAAAGAGTTTGAGCAAAGATCTCCAAAGTGCCCATTCCAAAGTGATTGTCGGCAAGGGAAGCGTACAACAGAGATGTCGTGAGATGCGCTATGCTGCCTTGCGTGACACCGCATTGAGCTCGGACCTCTCACTGATATTGTGCGCTCATCATCTCGACGATGATCTCTGCACATATTTTATGCGGCTCTCGCGCTATTCTGGCATGGAAGGGCTGGCAGGGATGCGTCCCCTAAGCATCCTTTCCGGAACACCTGTCACTTCTCGACAACTGAGTTGCCTTGAAGATCTGGAAGCTTCTGGAGTTCCGCCGTTGATGTTAGGGCGACCATTATTGGGATTTCCAAAAATTCGGCTAGTAAGCACATGCGGCGCATTGGGTCTTGATTTTCTGGAGGACCTCTCAAACAGCCATTTCGAAAATTCATTACGCAACTCCGTCAGAGAGGGTATTCAAACGCTGCTCAAAAGCTCTCCTGTATCGATTAGCGACCTTTATGCCCTTATGGAATCTGCCAAGAAACATCGTGAGGAGCTGCGTCGTCAGTTACGAGCAGCCGCCACAGAAAACCTTTTTGCTGCGACTCGAAATGGAGAGGGCAGATCTTGGCCCTGGGTTTCTGGAAACTTTGCGGCCAGTCCCAGTGCCGTGATAGCACTACCGCTGCATCAGCGATGGTGGCGTAATTCCGGGCTACTAATGCGAGTGCTTTCTCTGGCTGCGGAAGGTGTTGGAGGCACTCATTTGGCTTCGTCACAGACGACTTTGCTTGCTTTTTCAGAAGCAATTGTCGCTTCTGCGCTTATCCGCACTCGGCAGGCAAAACGTCAGCGGTCCCAACCTACAATCATGCCACAGTCAGCACATCATGGAAACCGTACTCTTCTTGCAGACTCAAAGACACAGCCATCTAGTGGCTATTTTGAGGACTTGCGTATCTCTCGCACGCAAAAACTTCCGTTTATCCGTGCGTTTTCGTTCGGGCGATGTGTAGTCTCTCCTCTTGGTGCTATCGAAGCTTCAAGGCGTAACTTGGTGCATGTTGGCGGGCCGCTTCTTGGCATTACGCCAGCACCACGGATGCCTGAGCATCCAAGTGCTGCGAGCATTTCTCCGGAACGTCGGATGGTTGACAATCTGCTCTTGGTGCCTGGAAATATATATCTCTGGGATGGAAGGATTCAAATTTATCTCCCCAATGACCAGCCCACTGTTCAAATGCCATTGCAAATTTTATCCGAAAGTGTTATTGAGGAAACGCGGCCGGGTCCTCTTACTGGTATGCTTGCGCGAGCCGGTGGCCTGCCAGCCATTCGAGTTAGCCAACGCACCTTTCAGGAACCACAAATGCTCTGGGTTCTCTCGCCTGCCCTGGGCCCCACTGGCCCAGCAGTGAAAAAAATAGACAGAACGGAAAGTATTCTTGACAATGGCGGTATACTTTTGACATCAGCCGCTGCAAATAGTGCTGCCCATAATCCTGCAGACATCCCGAAAGGTCAAATTGATGGCCCGAGGGTTCGCATCGTGCCATTGACGCTGGCGGCGCTGCGTTGGTTGGCAGCTGGCGCCTCTCGAAATGAGCCAGAGAAGCTCTCTCAAATGGAGGCTATCCGCCAGTGCCATACGGCCGATGCATTGCTACAACATCCGCTTGTTATTGCAATGGACGGCTCCTGGGCTGCCATGCCAACATTAGCACTAACTTTGGGGCAGATCCCATGGTCTCCACTAGTTCATGCTGTTCCCGTAGGTGTAACTCATGTTATCAATCGCCTCTTGCTTCCTTCTATGCTTTGAGGCATACAGTGCTGCATAAGCATCGCTAACTAGCATATCGACAGATTTTTCTTTTATTAATAAATTATGTCCTTTGGTAGGTCGTTTTTACATTTCAGATTAAGGCTCTTTGGTTCGCACTTTCGGCTGGGGTCGTGATTTCGTTGTCGTTGTCGTTGTCGTTGCCTTCTGATGTGTTTCCGGTGGCAAAATTTGTTTGAAGGAACAACTAACTTATTTTGCGATTTTTCAGGCTGTAATTTGCTCTGGTGGTAGGGTTATCACTAAAACATGTTACAGTTTGCACGGAAAATTTGCTACCAATGACAGTATCAAGTCCCAAGAAAGCAGAAACTCCGCGTGTGCCTTTCTCCATGGGGAAAAAGGAACCGCCCAAGCAAGACCTCACCACTTCAGGCACCGCAGAAGATCAGCAACATGCGGCCAAACCTGCATTTAACACGTCTCTTTTGGTACGGATGGGTGTACGCGGGTTCTTCTTCGGCACCTCGCTTTTTGGATTCATGCAGTGGTGGGAACACCCAGATTACATCAAGCTCATCATCAATAGCAAGTACGCAGGCAAATATGAATACCTAACGTATCTCGGTGTTGCCGTTACCATGGCCACTATTGCTGTAGCCTCTGGTGCCGATCTATTGCAGAATTGTACCTCCTCCGCCCGCATTGAGGGGCATCGCGGCAATGCAGCACGTATCGCAGCAAGTGTCAGCAATTGGCTTCTTGCTACTGCATTTCCCATGGAAACGCTCATCACAGTGCTTTACTGGATCTTGCGTGCTTTTGACCGTTCGTTACTTTCCTCCACACATATGCTACGCAAAGGAGAACTCTTGGCTGTGGAAAGTGATATTGCTATGCATCTTTTACCTTTCTTCTACGTTTGGGCAGAGCTTCTACTTTTTTCGCCCTTCTTGGCGCGCCCATTCGTACGACGGGCAACACATAGGTTGGTGCTAGTAGTATGTAACGGTGCATATCTGGCATGGTCACATTTCTTGTTTCTTAAGAACAAACGCTGGGTATACCCACTCCTAGGCAAGCTTTCGACGATTCAGCACTTTGGGCTCGTTGCCGCCACAACCAGCCTGAGTCTTGTCGCCTATTCACTGGGTATCGCATTGCTGCCAAGACATAAATAAAAGGTCATCGAGCAACCATTTCTTTAGCCCAGTGTTGCAATTACACCTTTTTAAGATTTATGCGCGCTGGGTTTTAGGGAGCCTATTTGCCGACATTAAATTATGTCTCCATATGGAGGGGACTTGTTCGCGATCGCTAATTTTAGCAAGCCTAACTCTAACCGGTGGAAGCCTACTACCAGCCACTTAGCACTTACGACGGTATTATTTTGGAAACTTCTACCACTGGTATCCACAAGAAAGACTTCTTTGAGCTTTTTAATATAGCGCCGTATTTTCGGCCAATTGTTGCGCAGTGCGCAATTGGATTGCCATGCATGATGGCCAAATATGTTTACTTTAAAAACTCCGATATTTAGCGTCTATTTTTAGTTCTTCAACCGACAATTTAACAGTGCCACTATATGCATCCGATCATGGAGCATATTTTTATTTCGCTAGCGATCGGCAATAATTATACGTTGTTTGCATTGCAGATTGACTGGTCATTGCGGAACATGTAAATTACACCAATTTAATTGTGAATTAATTGAATTCTGGGACATTCTAGAAAATTCCCCGTGCATTAATAGGTACACTTGAAGGCGATTTTTTATTGTTTTAATGTCCGTTGTCGGTATCGATTTTGGATCGCAAAATACAGTGGTTGCTGTTGCACGCAACCGGTCCATTGACGTTATCACGAATGAGGTTTCTAACCGCCTCTCACCCTCTATGGTCTGCTTCGACATGGCGACCGGACGGCGATATATTGGGGAGGCCGCAAAAACCTTCGAGATGTCCAAGTTAAATTCGACCATGGGCCAATTGAAACGACTGATCATGTTGGCAGCTGGCGACAAGCCAGCTCCAGGAGACTTGGATGCATATGAGAGCGTGAATGGATTTAATATGCAAACCGGCGAATTTGTGGGCCATGCTACGGCTGTACAGGCTGTAGCAATGTTCCTGGGTTACATTCGTGGTGTAACACGAACAGCTCTTGGAGGCGCTGCAGCACCAAACATCAGTGATTGCGTGATTAGCGTTCCTGCTTCCTGGGGCGATGCTCATCGCCGCATCCTAATGGATGCTGCTGCGGTGGCAGGTTTGGGGCCGTTAATGCTACTCGGTGAAGGCACAGCCACATCGCTTGCCTATGGGCTCTCACATCTTGATGCCATACCGAAAGACGGCATGATGCTGTTGATAGTGGACATTGGCCACTCCTCCACGCAAGTTCAACTTTGTAACCTCACGGGACAAGGTTTACACGTTTTGGGGGAAGCATGGGACACCTCTCTTGGCGGTCGAGACATCGATGCAGCACTTGCTAGCTATTTAGCGAATCGCTTAGAAAGCGAGTTTCCAAAAAAATGGGCCGGTCTTTCTGCCTCTCCCAAAGCCATGGTGCGACTGCGCATGGCGTGCGAACGTGCAAAGAAGATGCTCTCAGCCTCCTCTATTGCGCGGCTGTCTGTGGAAGCGTTGTATAATGATCAGGATATGTCTGAAATACTGTCACGCGAAGAACTTGTACAGGTGATGAAAGAACAAATCGACTTTTTTGGCCGCCTGCATGCTGTCCTGGCACGAGTCGCCGATGCGCCCAAAGCAACGCCCGATACTGAAGTTACAGCTGATGGCTCTGCAACGCCATCTTCTCGTACTCCCACACACATAGAGGTGGCAGGTGGTACTACACGCATTCCCGCCATCAAAGAGCATATCTCAGCCTTCTTCGGCGGACTTCCTGTCTCGCTCGGCCTGAATCAAGATGAAGCGATCGCTCGTGGTTGCGCCTATCAATGTGCAATGCTTTCTCCGGTCTTCAAGGTACGCCCGTTTGAAGTGCGGGCGGTCAACTCGCTTTCTTATGTGCTTTCGTGGGAAAATATGGGGGATCGCTCTTCCGTTGCATTGATAGGGCCCTGTACCGCCCTTCCTGCTTCGCGTGCCGTCACTTTTTCACTGAGACAACTGCCGCTAGAGCTGACCCTGGAGGCAGAGGGCAAGCCTCAAGCGCGCTACCTTCTCTCAGTGCAGGAGGGAGATGCCAATGCTATCTCAGATGCCCAGGTTAAAATTAAGGTTCGATGCAGCGCTTCGGGAATTATTTCCATCGATCCTAAAGCATCGGTCTGGGTTCGCTCATCGCCATCGGCTAATTCCGAGTCTGCAGAAACTAATAGTAATGAGGCCCCGGAAGCAACTAGCAGCAACACCTCTATGCTGGTGCGTTGTGAGACTTCTTGTGCCGCTGTCGCTACGCTGGCTTCGCATTCTTTACCGCGAGAAGAAGTGCAGCGCTTAGCAACAGTTGAGGCCAACCTCGCAGCTGCAGACAGAGCCATGTTTGAGGCAGAAACCGCTCGAAATGCCCTTGAAGAGTTTATCTACGAAAAGCGCGACGGGCTTTCTGGCTCTTTTTGTCCTTTCCTCTCTTCGCCTGAGGAAGAGTCCACACTTAAGGCAGCTTTGAATGATGCCGAATCATGGCTTTATCCTGATGAGGAATGCTCCTCGCAGTCTTCTTTAACTCCACAGGAGATCTCTTCTGCTGCCCATAAGCGGCTTTGCCTAATGAAAGACCTTTTCTATCCCATCATAGAGCGGGCGCGTGCATACGAGGAAGCTACGGAACGGCTTATGCTTGCGAATCGTGCCGCTGAGCGTCTTGGCCTCCCCACAGAACAGCCAGCGCCGCCCCCTCGTACTGCCGAGGTTTTCGAAGCCGCTCAGCGCGTGGAGGCCGCCTCCGCGGAATCTATTTCAACTGATGGCAGTACAACTGCAATGGACGCCCAAAACGATGTACCTAATGATACCACTGACCCTCAGTGAGCATCAAAATAAACTAATATAAGCTTCGTGCTACCACCGTTAAGACTATGACTAGATGTATTGGGGTGCTTATGGATATGTGCATGTTAGGGGGTCTGCCGCAAAACGGTAGTAGCCAATGCAAAAACAGGCGCCTGGCATCTCCTCGATCTGTCTGCGGACTACGGGGTGCTCCAGGCCAAAAAAATCGTCACCCGATGTGAAAATTGGCCAGTCAGAATCGGAAATGGCAGTCGTGCTCGCCAATGCGCTTATTAATTGCTGAAACGCATCGTCTGTGGAATGTCGAGAAGCCCATTTCAGCGTTGGATCCGACTGCAAGTAGATTTTGAAAAGTGGACCAGGCTCGATGGTAGAAAGGTAGTACACGCGGCGAGATGGCTCGCGAATGTTGTAAAATTTGCGCTTAGACACAAAGCCAGGGGGGTAGATGGAGGTTATGGTGTGGTAGGGCTTTAGATGCTCTATCACGGTCTGGTCATTCTTGCCTTCGAAAAACGGCAACATGCCAAGCGAATATATAGACACACGCACCAAAGCACGACCAAGTACAAACGGTAGCAACACACGGCTCTCCCAACCGGACGGCAACACCTATATGAGTGGAGACCGGACATACCTTAACCTTGTGTCTCGAGTGTGGATATGGCACCAACGGGCTGAGACGCCTGCGCGTATCTTTCCGCAGAATACCTGCAGCATAAGAGTCATAGAGTGTCTCATAAAGAGAATCCTCTGAAGAGTAATCAAGGTCCTCCTTCTCCTCATGGCCTTGATTTGGTGAGCTGCATTGAATTGTCGAACCGGACTTGGCGATCAGCGCATCAAGGAGGCGATTGACATCTCTGCGAAGAGAAAAGAGTTCCACAGAAAGTGCGGCATGAATTTTCTCCAGCTCTATCCGTTCATCCTACAATTAAACGAAACAGCGTGCCTTTAAACGCAACAACGCACCCTGCCCATGATGGAGGTTTTCCATGCAATTAAAATTGGTTTATTTAGGGTTAGTTGGCCTCTTAACTTTGGATTGCCTTTTGGATTTTGCTTGCATCACAACGGCTGCCTTGCATCTTTTGTATTGCGATTTTGTAGATGCCATCGGCTGTCGATTGGTTCTGGTCCGCCTAAGAATGCCTAATTGTCCTCGGATATGTTCAATAGATGCCGCTCTGTTGACACTTGCCACCAGGACGTTGTTTGTGGCGTGTCGATAAGACTCGAGTGCCTACATGTTACAAAAGGTCATCTCACATCTTGTGTTGCCTGGCAAATGTGCGCTAGAAATTTTCGAGGCGCAAGATCGCATTTGGTGAGGATCACTTGGAACCGTCTGCCGGTACCATCGAGGAATGCCAAAAACTCGTTGTCATTCACCTTGAACCCTTTAAAGTAAGAAGCGTAAGTGTGAATGTAAAAAGAGTACAAAGGGAAGGCATGTTAGGCTTTAGAAAAGAAAATCTGTACCGTGTCGTGAGTCGATTAGCAGGAAGAGACGGCTCAATGGTACGGCTGGTGACGCAATAAATGCCTTGGCCAGCGACCCAAGTCGTTCTCTGGCCGTGGAAGATTGCGATACATATCCATAACCGGGCATGTCGATCAGGAAAATCTCCTTCTCTAAGCGACCATGCGCTTGCAAAGAACCTCCACGTTGATTGTGACCACTGTGGCAACCATCTTTCCGCATTCGTTGACCAGCAGTGTTGTCACTGACCGATGGGGGAGTTATCCAACGATAAATATTAATGGCCTTGGTATGTCCAGGGATCGGGGAGACTCCAGCGGCTGTTCCACTGCGTTTCCCAATCAGCGCATTGAGCAAAGAGGACTTTCCTACGTTGCTTCGGCCGATGAATCCGATAACCACGCTGTTCTGCGTCAAAGAAAGTGACTCAATTTCGGCCTGTTTGCGGATGCTTCGCCAGAGATACAATCGGCCCTAGGATGAAAGTCCAATCAATACGCCAAGTGGTTGGGCCTCTTGTGCTGCTCTTCGTTGTCGATGATCAAAAACCAATCTTTGCACTAGCTGCTCGATATCTGGCGAAACCCGTGTGCTTTTCAGCTTTGCCCGGAACGACGGTCGCACATTAACTGGTCCGCTTGCAGCCATGCCGCTTTCCAATTTATTGGCCACGGGAGTTTTTTTGGCAGCAAAGCTGTTTTCGGCTGGTCTGTTGATTTGCAAGCTGTGCATCGGTAGCCTGGTGGTTGTCGATTTTGCGGCCATATGGCGCATGGTCCAATATACAAGAGGACATGGCATTTAGTGGTGTACTAAGGGTATTTATAAAATTAAAATGGCGGCCCTAAGGTTCCTGCTCGCTTGGTTCCTCCTGTGGGGCATATATTTCGGGATGTGCCAGGTGGCACCGATTCATCTCAACAAACAATGACAAGCAATCCTCGCCTTTTGGCTCTGCCGTACTCTTCACAAAACAGGAGAACGCCGCCTTAAATGCCTCGCCGCATGGCGGTTTCAGGACTTCTGCCAAGCAGGGGCATTCCCAATCAATCTCACCAGTCTCTGGATCGATGGCGCTTGTGGTAGACAATGTGCTTTGAGAGCCATCTGGCCCCGGTGTATGAGCACCATTTTCTTCCAATGTGCTTGAACCCTCCATTTGTTCATGGGCCATGTTCGTTTGCAACAAAATAGGGTACCAGCCCAACCCTAACCCCGCTAAATTAAAATTTATCCCTGCAGCTGAGTTGGTCAATTTTACTTCAACCAAACTTTAATCAACATGAGCGAGTCGCCGCTCTGCGAGCCTGCTTCTTTAGTCTCACGGCGAAGGTCTGCCACTAAATTGCATGCTACACCACCAGAAGATGGGTTAGAAAAGAGAAAGCCTATTCCCGCGCCTGTGGCCGTAACACCAAGGTCTTGGAAGAACTTTCTGGTTCGCTCTTTGTGGAGCATTCCAATGATCGTAGGATTTACGGCGATTCTGTGGTCTGGACATATTTTTGTTATTCTCATGGTCATTATCATGCAGACTGTTATTTTCAAAGAGGTCATTGATCTTGTGCGCGAGCCCTGGCCAAACAACAGGCTCCCGTGGTTTCGAACCATTTCCTGGTAATTTTTTGTGCTCGCTAATAATGATCACCATGATAGGTATTTTCTCATTACAACGAATTACTTTTTGTACGGTGAAGTCTTGATCAAGTACTTCAAACGCGTATGGATCTTGGACGCCTTTCTGCTGCCGCTTGCCAATCACCATCGGTTCATTTCGTTTTCTTTGTACATGATGGGTAAGCTGCTGGGATCGTTTTGTAACCTCCTAGGTCTGATTGCCTTTGTGCTAAATTTAAAAAATGGCTGCTACAAGTTCCAGTTTGGCCTATTTGCATGGACACATATGACCCTGCTGCTGGTCACTTTTCAATCGCATCTAGTGATCATCAACATTGTGGAGGGCCTGATATGGTAAATTCACATGTAAAAATCGGTGTAGGTTTATCCTTCCTGTTTGTCTTGTCATCTGTAACGATATTTCTGCATATCTCTTTGGATTTTTCTTTGGGCGCACCCCTTTAATCAAAATCTCGCCTAAAAAGACGTGGGAAGGGCTGATCGGGGCACTATTTGCTACCATTATTTTTGGATTCTTTCTCGCCGGGTGGCTCGCCCCATACACCTATTTAACCCTCCCAATGCCTTCGCCCGCCTTTAAAAATAGGTAAGCGCGCTGCAACTAATCTTTTCGCAGAACCACAGGCGCTTCTTCTGCGACATTCGAATTCAAGCCTTTCAAATTGCCGCCTTTTATTTCTTCTTTAAGGAAGCATTTGCAGTTCCTCACGCCTTGGGGCAGTAATAAGACTGAGGATTATTCCACAATCAATGTAGCCCCAATCCAGCTCCACGCCATCGTCTTTGCCATTTTCTCGTCCGTCATAGCACCATTTGGTGGTTTCTTTGCCTCCGGTGTGAAACGGGCATTCAAAATGAAGGACTTTGCAGACTCCATTCCCGGTCATGGCGGACTTACAGACAGGATGGACTGCCAGCTACTGATGGGCATTTTTGCCTATTTGTATACAGCCTCATTTGTGTTTCGTAGCAGTGTTTATCAAAACGAGTCGTCTGCCGTTGTGTCGCTCGAGTTCATTCTTGATGCTATCATTCACAATCTATCTCCAGAAGAACAGTTGGATTTGTTCCATTCTATAAAGACATACCTCCAGGAACAGCAGCTACTTCCGTCCCTGCATTTGTGAATGATCTGGAAAATTGGCTGATAGATTTGTCCATCAACTCCAAGTCCTGGTAACAAGTTTATCATTAACTCCTTTACTAGCAAGTTTAAATAAACAGTTTCCACTTTTTTCTTTTTTACACGTTGGATTTTAAATGCCTAACTTGTATTAAAAGGGCAAAAAAGTCGCCAAAATGGCCCAAAGCTTGGATTCCCTTCAATGTTTCGGGACATCACAAAAAAGGTACCCCCATAATATGTGCAAAAGACCTTATTGATTTTGTGGGATTCGGCAGCTTCTTGAGTTAACTTGCCTAGTAAATTGGTCTATTGGCCTATTGAGGTAAGTGGGATTTGAAATGCTACCAATTGAAGAGTTTAAAGCCATGGTTGATTATCTCAATCATCGTTATAGTTAAAAAAGAAAGCAATAATATCATGTTCGTAGTAACCGTGCTAACTCAGCTTGGGTGCCTGAAACCCATCATACCCCAACCCTAGCCATCGACGACGTCAATTTAGGGGTTAGGAGGGTTTCGGTTTAAAAATTACATTTAAGATCAAGCGGAACACTGCACTAGGGTTAACCCACCAGTTGATGCCGACTCAAGGCCCAGGCTCAATCGCGCATTTGGTTAATTTAAAATGGTAAAATATCAAGTGGCCAATAGAAATCCGGTCGCGTGATGCACATCACCGCTAAGAACATTGAAGGTTGGGCTGAAACCTGATAGGATAGCGACCCAGCCATCCCCATTCTAGGAGTTTCAAAATTGCTGTTGGAGAATATGTGCTTTTGAGCAAATCAGTAATACAACTGAGCTCTTCTTATCTTTCGCTAAATTTCGATCTTGGCTTTTAGGCCTCATCTTTATAAATCCGCTCTATTTCTAACCATCTGCATAGTGCGTCAAGTATTGTGTTCGGTCAGACATTGGCAAAAGAATCTTCGAATGAGCTAAAAATAATTGAGCAAAACGGGTATTTTGTCGATTTCAGATATTTTACCAGTGGCCACGCTCTCTGATTACGGGTTTCCATCCGGTCCATAATCAAGATATCATGCATATAAGGCCGACCGATCGGTTTTCCATGGGTTATGGCTGCTTTTATCAAAAAGATGCCGATACATGGTTTTCTTGCTTACAAAACCCATTTTGTGGATGTCCTTACAAAAAGACCGATTAATCTTGTGCAAGGTTTCTCCATAAATTGTGGAGTCATTTTTTGAAGACAAGAGTATTGATCAGCTTTCCTGCACTCATATGCATTGGTGAGCTTTCCTGCACTCATATGCATTGGTGAGCTTTCCTGCACTCATATGCATTGATGAGCTTTCCTGCAGTCATATGCATTGGTGAATTTGCTCCAACTGGGAAAAATTCTGGCCAAATCATTGGATTGGTAAATCGCGGTTGCTTCGTTTTATTTATTGAGGAAAAACTGGCAAAGCCTGAATCGTGAAGGATGGCCATCCTTTTCCTGCTTTAACGACACCCTTTTTGCCTTTTGGGTAGCGATGACGCGCCAATTTCTGGGGTGAAGCGGACAAAAAGCAAGCCTACCGGAAAAGGAAACGCCAGTCAAGCATTAAACCAGTCTAAATAACATATCGGACTCTTTATTATCTATCTTAAAGGTCGTAGTGCCGACGATTGGAGGAAGTGTGGGGGTTTTTTACATTAGAAGACCTCTGTTTGAGATTAGGTATATTGGTGTATAGAAAGTTCAAGAACCTTATGTGCTTTCTTTCATCAGCATAAGGAATGGGCGTCATATTTCCTTTCAAAAGCACGAAAGTAGGATACCCTTTAACATTGAGCTTTGCTGCAACATCCCTGTTTTCTTCGCCGTTGATTGTAGCAATCAGAAGCTTGCCGGATCTTCCATTTTCACCCATCGTTTTGGCAAGCTCCTCAAACTCCGGCATTGCCCTGACACAATGGTTACACCATGGCACATGGATCATAAGAAATATCGCCTCAAACTTTCTGATGCTATTACTCAAGGTATTTCCATCGAGAGCGATGGCCCCTGTTGGTGCGTATTTCACGGATTGCCCTGAAATATAGATTGGCAAGAGCGAAACGAGAACACAGAGGCAAAAGTGGATCAGCAAAGTTGATTTCATCAAAAACAAGTGTTTATTTTTCAAATTTAATGCAATCATCACTAGCAAATTTGTGTTTCCATGTCAATAATCAATTGATACGCCGAAAAATCAATTGCATCGGATCTTCCCTTTTCTCCTCATTGGTGCGAAAGAGGGCTCCAGAGTTTTCAAACAAAAAGGCCGTTGTTGATGGGCAAATTTCCTCGATCTCTTCGACGGATCTTGCAGGCTCCTATTGGGTCATGCTGTTTTATCCTTTGGATTTGTAATGGGCTGCAGCTTTTGATTTTTTAGTACATTCGTTTGTCCAACCGAATTGACTGCATTTAACGATAGAATTTCCGAGTTTGAAGCGCTGGGCGTAAAAGTGCTCGCTGCAAGCGTCGATTCTGAATATTCCCATCTTGCCTGGACAAAACTTCCGCGCAAAGAGGGGGGATTGGGTCCAATGCGAATTCCATTATTGGCAGATGTCGATAAAACCCTGTCTTCAAGCTTTGGGGTTCTGCTTGACTCTGGAGTGGCGCTTCGCGGCCTATTTATTGTTGACAAGCAGGGCATAGTTCGCCAATCCACCATCAATGACCTGCCAATTGGGAGGAGCGTTGATGAGGCCATTAGACTGATCCAAGCAGTCCAATTTACCGATGCCAATGGTGAAGGCAAGAATTTACGGTTAGGATGTAACTACGTGTATAGTTTGCCCTGCTAATTGGAAACCCGGGAACCCATCGATTATTCCGACCCCTCAAGGCTCGGTCAAATATTTTGAGGCAAAATAATCGGCAGCCAATAGGGAGCCAATAAAAAGTTTTTTTATGCGAATAAAAGCCGAGTGTGAAAGCCATGGCTGCGACGATGATACTGAGGCGCATTTATCGTCCAGAGACTGGGTTTCATATGCTCTCTTGCTGCTGATATTTGTTTACATGAAAGTATGCATGATTACCAACTCCATGAAGCTGAGGTTAAAGGCACTGGAAACCATGATGCACGATAAGGTCCGCCAATTCGAAGATACATTTTATCTTCTACAATGCATCCTCAACCAAACGGGACAGCTCATTCTGAAGATGATAGTAGCTTTTTCTGAGGAGCTCCTTGGCAAAATTTCTTCGCTTGCCGTTGGAATCAAAGAATTGATCCGAAAAATGGCCGTCAAATTCATCATGGGCCATTTCAAAGTGATCCAGTGTATGTCGCCCAAATCTGCCTCGACGCTTGTTGAAGAAAAAATTGAACAGCTGCTTTTTGAAAAGCATCCGATCGAAAACATAACCTCCAACATGCAGGCAAAACTTTTGGAAATGAAAAGCAGGCTCCCTGCCAATCAGGGACACGCAAAGTATAAAAACTTCAACATGGCACCTGAAAATTTAGAGGCTCTTTCGCCCACTGCATCAATCAACCATTATATTGAAGAGGTACAGCATTGGTCTTTGCTTGCATTCATTTTCGTTGCAGTGGTGATTTTGGTTTTTACGTTCCTTCGAAAAAAGAAATACACACCAAAAAAGGCCGGAGATGATTCGATCGTTAAAAAAACCATGCGATATGCTGCTCATGGGCCAAGCTGGCTATTTTTGCTTTCCGGCATTTTTTCTCTGCTGCTTTCCAGAATCGAATCTTCGATTTTGAAAATGGCGGCCTTGCACCTGGCCAAGGCTGTAAGCCTTGGCTCAAAGGAAATCATTTCAGCGCTAAGTGAAGATATATGCAAGCTGGTAAGGCTTGAATTTGCCAACTTGAACACGATGTTTGAGGAGCTCTACAACACCACAAAGGCCAATGCAATTCAGCCGATGGTAATCCTCTCGTCTTTGCAAGACGTGCTTTCCGATGCCATTAATAAGCATCTGCTACCCGCTTTCAATGAGGTCTTTAACTCTGGCATGGTATCCTGGGCCTCCAATGCGCTTTTCCCCATAACGTCGATTTTGAACTGCATTTCGGGCTTTGATCCGCAAGATTTGAAGGGAGCCTTTTTTTCGCCTTTACAAACGATCTCACAAGCGCTAATATTCCCAATGCCCTCGATGCTGAAAGAACTTCAAAACTTTAACACCCCCGCGGATATAGAGAATGTCTTGCTCCGTATTATTGAAAAGAGCATCTCCCACGAAGCGATGGTAAAAACAGCCATCACAAATGACGAGTATCTCTTTTGCTTGATACTAATATTTGCTGGTCTGTTTGTGATTGTTGTTCAGTCTTTTTGCTATGCCATTTTCCTTCTTTTCAAGAAAAAGCGAAGCGTATTGCCGAAATATGGCCTATCCTAGCGGTTTTCAGCAGACCTGGACCTAGGGTCCTGTCCTGTGGTGCTTAATTTGATGTCTCGAATCCAATATGTGGGACACCACCATGATGCCGCCGGGGTTGAAAAGCCCAATTTATGCTTTAAATTTTGGGTTTATTGCCAAATATTCGATCCTTTCAAGCAGGTGGAGCCCCCTACAGTCTGCCGTGCTCCATTGGCGGGTATTTAAATGTATAGCCGTCTTGATAAAACAGGTCTACATGATAAACACATATGAGGCACACGGAGTACCTTTTTTGAATTCTGTCGTTCCAGGAACTGCCGCATACTTTGAAAAATCAGAAACCCCATAATGTCTCAGTATGTCTTCATCAATTGTAAAGTTGCCGCTAAAAGTTATTATCACCCGCATATTGCTACGTATATTGGCGGCTAGCCGTGGTGATGATTGCAAGTGCTGCATCGGATACGATTTCTGCAGTTCTTCCCATCCTCTTCAGCTCTTCTGCATGTTCTCCAGTAAGCCAAATGCAACGCTAACCTGGCGAGATTGCCTGCATTGCCGCAGTGGAGATCAGCGTTTTTGGCCATAAAGCATTTACTGCAATTCCCTGCACATAGGGTTAGATCAAGCAAAGCATTACTTCCGATTGAAGTTCAGCAGACAAGCCCATGATTACCATGGACATCCCGTATTTGGACATCGTATAGGCGGTATGCTTTGCAAACCATTTCTTCTCCAAAGAAATCGGCGGACAAAGCGCCAAAATGTGCGGGTTTCTTGATTTTTTCAGAAAGGGAACCGCATGCTTGCTAACCAGATAAGTCCCGCGAACATTGATTCCGTTCATCAGGTCAAATGCTTTTGCACTTGTATCTTGGACCTTGGTCAGCGAAATCGCAGATGCGTTGTTGATGACAATATCGATTCCTCCAAATCTAATTGCAATATCAACTCGGCAAAAGAAACCTTTTCACTGTGGCACCGATTGCAGCAATAATTTGATCCTCAAATCGAATATCACAAGCAACGGGGAGAGAAAAGCCTCCTAACCTTTCGACCTCCCTTGCAGTATCATGAATAGTGCCAGGTAGCTATTAAGACGGTAAATTTGTCCGCATACTTTGGGATTGGGCTCAATTGTCTTCGCAACAATTGCCACGTTAGCTCCTTCGCGAGCAAAACTAGCCCGTTACACACGGAGACTTACCGAAGTGCCAGAGACTTTCCAATGCCGCGGGAAGCTCCTGTTATAAACACCGTTTGACCCTTCAGTGACATTTAAAATGAAATTTCTCTTTTAGAGCGTCCAATGTCACTTGTCATCAATTGATCTGCATCATTTGGGCAAATTTAAAATTTAAACCGCCAAATACGAGCAGCACACACAGAACACCTTGGCACTGCGATGCGTCCACATCCAATGGGTAGCTGTCAAAAGGTGGTAGGTCGGAAATAAACAATTTACCCCACAGATGGATGATGCAGTGATCGGGGAAACACGCCCATCGGCTCTCTCAATAAATTATCTCAAACGATTTCGGAATTCCAAATTTTATTGACCATCAATGATTGGAGACCCTCTAGCGCAAAGAAGGCCTTTACTCTGGATGGCTTTGAAAAGCCGTTTGAGAAGGTAAATAGAGGAATTACAAGTTGCGTTCACCACGAATGCGACGAGCAAGCTGGATATCTTTTGCCATAATGGTGACACGTTTGGAATGGATGGCGCAAAGATTCACATCTTCAAAGAGAGAGACAAGATATGCCTCGGAGGCCTCTTGAAGGGCACCGATTGCGGAAGATTGAAAGCGGAGATCTGTTTTGAACCCTTGGGCAATCTCTCGAACAAGACGCTGGAAGGGAAGTTTGCGGATGAGAAGTTCAGTGGATTTCTGATAACGACGAATTTCACGAAGAGCAACAGTTCCAGGTCTGTAGCGATGGGGCTTCTTGATTCCGCCGGTAGCTGGCGCACTCTTGCGAGCGGCCTTGGTAGTGAGCTGTTTGCGAGGTGCTTTACCTCCAGTGGATTTGCGGGCAGTTTGCTTAGTTCGAACCATGTTGAAAGTTTGTGTTGATACCGGGTAGCGATAAATTGATGGAGAGCCACTCCATTATATACTTATCAGAATGGCGGGTAAATCATATTTCGCCGCGCATTCTGATTGGCCGTGGCCCTGAAAGTGGCGCTAATGTCAATCAAATAGATGGGTATCTAACCCTATTTTTGGCAGTTTTCCCGCCAAACTTTACCCTATAAAAGAGACACTTAATAGGGGAACTTTACGATCGACTTGATCACCATTATTATCTAACAACTCAAACCCAAAACACACTGATGTCTACTGGAGGAAAAGCAGGAAAAGGTCTTGGAAAGGGAGGAGCCAAGCGTCATCGAAAGATTCTTCGTGACAACATTCAGGGAATCACCAAGCCCGCCATTCGTCGTCTTGCACGCCGTGGTGGTGTTAAGCGTATTTCTGGTCTTATCTATGAAGAGACTCGCACCGTTCTTCGCGTCTTTTTGGAAAACGTCATTCGCGACTCTGTCACTTATACCGAACATGCCAAGCGCAAGACAGTCACCGCAATGGACGTCGTTTATGCGCTTAAGCGCCAAGGTCGTACTCTCTACGGCTTTGGTGGATAGATGCTTTCGCATCTTTTTTCATTGCGTTCAACGCAACTCTCAAACGGCTTTTCAAAGCCATCCTATGATGATGCCATAATTTTCCATAGTATTATCGGTCCATGATTGGGGCGATATTTCCCCATTCTATTGGGGCCCTAAGTGCATTTTAATTTTTAAATTGCAATGTTGCTGCGACAGCGTGTCCGCTTGTTCAAAGAGGCTTTCCCATGGGCAAGGGTTTTTAGGGCACATTTACATTTGCACGAATATGAAGCCAAGAACCTTTTAAAGATGGCCCACGTAGATGTGCAGCCTTTTGTTGTGGTTGACGCGTCCATGGATCGGGTAGAGGCAGAGAGTATCGTCAAGACCCTGGCTGCAGCTTATCCCAATGATGCGCTGGTGGTAAAGGCCCAGGTGCTTGCCGGCGGTCGCGGAAAGGGACGGTTCCCAGAATCTGGCCTCCATGGCGGAGTTAAAGTAACCAAAAGGTACCAGCCCTGCATGAGATTATTTCCAGTGTTGATGAGGCCGTCTCGCTTCTCTTTGACAAGATGCTCAATAAGCGATTGGTAACGCTGCAGTCTCCCCCAGAAGGCTTGCTTGTAGAAAAGGTATCTTTTTCTGCTTATCAAAAAGGTAATGGTCGCCAAATCTGTGGACATTCAAAAAGAGACCTACCTTGCGATAGTGCTTGACCGTCGGACACGCTCGCCAATGCTGATATGCTCTCCAATCGGTGGAATCGATATTGAGAAAGTGGCCGCTGAAAATCCCGAGGCTATTTTAGCGGTTCCTCTTGATGGTGCGGATACACCCATCCCAATGGAGCTCATCTGCCGCCATTTGGGCCTGCCAGAGGTTGACGTCGAAATCCACCGCCAGATCGCCGCGCTAATTAGGATTTTTTTCTCAAGCGATGCCTTACAGGTGGAGATTAATCCACTTGCCATGCTTACAAACGGCAAAGGTAAGCCTATTTATCGCATCTCAAAGTGATGGCTATCGATTCCAAAATCGAAATCGATGATGCCGCCCTGTTTCGGCAGCGTGGCTTTTCAACGGCATCAACACAAGACAAACGGGAGGCTGCTGCCTCTGCGCTTGCGCTGTCATTTGTAAATCTCAGCGGTACCGTTGGGTCGCTAGTCAATGGCGCTGGCCTTGCCATGGCCACGATGGATCTCATCAAAGAGTTCAATGGAAGTGCTGCAAATTTCCTCGATGTTGGCGGCTCCGCCTCCGCCTCGCAAGTGGCAGGTGGTTTGCACATCATCGCTTCAGATCCAAACGTACGCTTTTGTCCCCGATTTCTTGTTTTGATGGATCTAGGTACGGGCCATTTTCGTAAATATTTTTGGCGGCATCATGCGATGCGATACCGTTGCTTCTGGTCTGATATCAGCCTATCGGCTACTTGAACAAAAAGGCATTGTACTCCCGCCAACAATTGTTCGACTTGCCGGCACGCGGCTTGAAGAGGCAACCGCGCTAATAAAAGACTCTGGGCTCCCCTTTCTCTTCACAACGGATCTTTCTGAAGGGGCCAGATTGGCCGTCGCTGCTGCCACACGCGATACGGCGGCACCAGCGCCATCGTTTAGATGTACGTTGACTGCACAACAAATCCGATAAATTATTGTTGCCGTTTTCGGGTAGTAATTTATTGACAAATAAAGCTTTGCCCGTCGTGGGTCCATCATTAGCCAGAACAGCCACGGCAGCCGCAAAGTTGACACTGGAAGGGGCGTGTGGCAGAATCTATTTTAGAACGTGGCACCCTGCATATGCAAGTGGTCCCATAGTTCATATCGGCCGGCTGAATACACCGCAAGCAACATAGACGCTCGTAGCCCTGTTTTTTCCACTTGGCAATCAGAGCGGCATCGGCGATCTTTTCGCTTAAACAGTATTTGTATAGCTCCTCTGAAATGGCCTTCTGGCAATAATACATTTCGTAAATGTAGCGTGAACGCAGATGATGCAGCCGGAATATCGGCCATGAGGCCTCGGCTATCCGTTTTGTTTCATGGGGCTCAATTTCAGCTAAAGTTATTTTATCTTCCTACCTTCGCGCATGTTGCGCTCGATCTCGTCCAGCGTATGCTCAATCACTTCCCAGCCGGAAGGCGGCGGAACACACCCAGGTCGTCTCGCCATTAAATTAATTTTCAATTTAATTTAATTTAATTTAATCAAGCCCATGATGCATTTGATGCAATGTAGCATAATAGAGCCCATGCCCCTCATCCAATTTCGCGTAAAAAAGCTTTAAACAACAGATCAATCAGAAGCCAAAAAGAACTTAGCGTCGACATGGGCTTTATCAGGTCTGCTAGCTCTTTTTTTTGCACATCGGTGTCTGGCTCGGATCCGAGTGCCAATGCATGCTGATCTTTACGATGAATCTGATTTGACAGAACAAGTGCTCGCATGAAATCAGCTTGATTAATATCTGTCAAAACCACGTGGTTCTTGATGAGGCCTTTTAGCAAATCCGGAGTTACATATAATAGATCTTCAACCTTTTCAAAACAGCTTTGGACCTTGTGATTGAACATTTTTTGAGTTTTAGGACTGCAATTGGGGGCATTTACAGAACAGCCCGAGCTCGACTTCAACCCAACGTGCGAATTGCGATCACTTTGACCTCCCAGACGCTCAAAATCGGTCTGCATAAGCTCGATAATGCAACTTTTATCAAAGTATGCAGTCTTGGAAGGAAACTCTTTTAAATAGGAAAGCACGAATACAACTGAAATGGATAGAGACGTCGGTATTGGAGAATGGCAAAGCACCTTGCTACAATATGAAATGTCAAAGGGATTTTTAAGGTTTAGAGCGTCACTAGCACTGCCATATTTGATGCGAATTTCGTTCAGGTATTCCTCAATCACCAGAGCGCAAGATTCGATGACGTGATTTTTCATTTTCTGCAAAATCAAGTCAAGTGCTTGAAATAAGTTGACAAAAACTTTCGCATAAAAGATGGACTTTGCGCTAGGACTGCCATGTGGCGTGTACATGTTCATCAAATTCAGATAAATCCCGTCAAGCACGTCGGATTCGGATTTTCCTAACTCGCCAAGAGCATTAACTGAATCCTTGTATTCGAAAAAAACTTTGCTGACCTGGTCTAAAGAGTTCTTAAAAGCATTTATGGGGATGTCTGCCGTATCCAACTGTGCAGATAAAATAATCTCCTTTTGAAAATTAACCTCAATCAAAGCCAGCACAAGTTTGGCAAGCAAACTTTCGGGAAGCACATCGTAAATGGACCCACAAGGATTCACGTATGAATTGAACATAAGCAGAAACTCTCTATAAAAGTTAACATTGCCTTTTGAAGCTTGCGATTCGTCGTATAAGAACTTATAAACAAGATTCTCTATTTCAGCAGCTAGTTTGTAGCTATCAGTAGGTGTGCGCAAATGGTTATGTAGACGTGGTTTATGAATGAATGGGTTACCAGCCCATTTATTTTCGGCTGCAGAGTTGAGGATAATAAAGCTCGCTATGATGCTCAAGAGACACAAAAGAAGCGCACGGAGAAGCTTCATGTAACTTGTTTTTATTTTCGAATGTTCTGAGCGGTTTTAACTATAACGGACGCAGGGAGCCAATAAATTAATAAATTTAACGCAACTTGTAATATTTGGCCCAATCGTTTTCGCCGAACAAAAAAACGCTCTGCTACCCTGCTTTCCGTGTACAAAATGCTTTCGATTGGATAGTTTTATTGCTACTGGCATCGTTCTGATCTTGGCCTTGGAGCGCTTTTGATGATATCATCAACGCGAATGACCATCTCTGCAGCCTCCGTCGCTGAGGAAAGAACCTGGCGCTTAAGTCTAGCGCTTTCCGTTATCCCCAAGGCCGAAACATCGGTGATGCGTCCTTGATTGAGGTCAAGGCCAAATGTCGAAAGGTTGGCTGCATGTGCTGCACGCAGCTGCGAAACAAGCTGCGGAGTGTCCAGACCGGCATTCTCGGACAAGATTGTCGGGATCTAAAGTGTAAAAAGCAAGCGATAAAACACAGCCGACAAAAAGTCTAAAAAACAATAAAAGTGCAGAGCGCCACACAAAGCGAGACATCTTCCTTACCATTCGGAGCGCGCGCGAAAAGGCCTCGATGGCAAACGCCTGCTTTCCCGGCGTCTTGGCAGCAATCTCGTCAACAGCCCTGCTCATGTGCATCTCGATGCAGCCGGCACCGAGAACGGTTCGTGTATCATGGCGCACGGCTTGCACCAAAACGCAAAGTGCGTCGTGCATCGAGCGTTCGGCCTCATCGAGCATCTGGCGAGACGAACCGCGCAAAACAATCGTACATGCGCCATGGCCGTCGGCTCCCTTGACACCTGAAAAGCGTGTCAGCCGCTCTCCACCAACAAGGATCTCCTCCACCACCGACGCACTTCCCAAACGAAGCGCTTTCATTGCCGAAGCGGGCTCTGACTCTGATGCGGAAGCATCTGCATTATTATGCGCCTGTCCGAAATAGGATGCAATTTGCGCACCGGTCACAAAGGCCAATCGCTCGACGCCATCAAAGTCGGCATGTTCGATGACGGCAATGCCTGCATCTGCAAGAAGCTGTGCCGGCCATGAATATATGAGCTGGCGATTGACGATGCAATTGATTTTCATCGCTTTCATCACTTCTATTTTGAGGCGCATTTTTTCACGTTCGGCTCTTTCTAGCGCAGCAAGCGCCTCGCTCGATTCGACACGCATGCGAGAACCAAAGACCTTGATCTTATCCGTATCGAGAGGCGTATTTGCAACCAAAATCCGTGCATCGGTGATCTGTAAATAAAAAAGCAACCAAGCCACCTTGGTAATGGGCCCAATCATTCGCTTGTCAATGATGAAGCCTTCCGACAGAAATGACTCGCGAAGACGGCCGCCGGCCTTTTTGATGATTTGGATCATATCCAAGTTTACATGGTCACCATCGCCAAGTCGAAGCACGGCATCCACGGCCATTTCGGCGAAATATTCCTTCTCTGCTGCGAGAACTTTTGAAGAAAGAGTGGTTTTGGCAATGTTCACCAAATCGCGGCGAAAAAGAACTGGATCGTTTCTATAAGAAAGATTGCAAGTCCGTGGTACCTGTTATCGATGGCAGCAGCCTCGAGCGTAGCTCGAGCAACGGCTGCAGCGGCACGATACCCTTCAATGATAGTCTGTGGATGGATCTTCATGGAAATCAGCTTTTCGGCCTCGCGAAGCAGCTCTGCCGCAAGTATGCAAACGGACGTGGTGCCGTCGCCCACCTCGTCATCCTGCACCTTGGAAATCTCTACAAGGATCTTTGCAGCAGCATTTTCCAAATGGATGGACTTGAGAATTGTGGCCCCGTCATTGGTCACACTCATGCTGTTGTCCCGGGCCGAAATCAATATCTTGTCCATTCCCTTAGGCCCCAGCGTGTTCCTCACCAAGTCGCCAACGGCAATCGCACCGACAAAGATGTTTAGGCGCGCATTCTCTGCACGCTCTTCCGTCGCTTCTTGCTGCAAGATTTGGACCGGTGCAAGACTCTAAAACAACGGTTAGCGGAAAGGTGTCGAGTACCATTTGTGGAATTGCGTAAGTTGTAAAATTAATTATAATGTGCACTTGTCAAGTTGACTTGGCTGGCGCTGGCCCCGCTTAAATTTTAACTTGCATGTACATTGAAATTTACAAAATAAACTTTACGGTTGGCATGAAATGCGACACTGTATTACATGATCAAAGCGGTGGGCATTGTAAACACAATAACAGGCTACAGAAAGCCGTTCCCGCCGCAACTACCAAGCAGCTCCATATCGTTGCTAAGAGCGTTTAAAAAAGGGTCGTCCGAAAGCGAAATGTCAAGCTCGTCGAAGCAGAGCGAGGTTGACGAAGTGGTTGCCATTGTAGGCTGTTTTAGCGTTGCAGTGGGCGCGGTGATTGGAGCATACACCAAAAGAGAATCCGAGCCCCTATTAAAATGTTCGTCATCGTCACCTGGAGACGAGGGCAATCCTTTGGACCCATCCTTTTCGATTCTTCTTCTCTTTGCTCGCTTATTTTGGAACCATATTTGGACAGCGCGACGAGACATACCCAGCTGCTTCTCGAGCTTTGCACGCATGTCTGCAGATGGATGTGGATGCATCTCAAAAGCAGCATTGAGCAGTCTGGACTCGGAAACCGATAGGCGTCTTCGTGTCTTTCTTGGCGGGAAGTATGGTGTTGGAAAAGACGAGTTGAGCCCATCTCCTCCGTTCACACCGATGGCCCATGTGTTTTGATTTGCTGCCGTAGGCGGTGGCACAGTGGACGTCCATCCGGTCAGCATTATTGGGTACGACGAATTAACAAGGGAAGATGCCATCATTGGCTGTACAGCCGGATGCAGCGGGGCCATGATCATTGCCATCGCTGCCATTCTATCATCCATTGTTTGGGGTGAAAATATATCAGTCGCTCCACAGGCTGAAATATTATTCATGTGGATCATAGTTTACGGTGCTGATAAGGAATACATTTAAACATTTGATGGAGTGATAGACAGGGTGTCAGCCCATCCACAGCCCAAAATCAAAGGTTTCCCATCGGGCTAGATACATTTGAGATATAAATTCAGATCTCAACAAGTGATTAAAAGTTCGCCGAAAAATGGACATCAATGCATTTGACTTGAACGTCAGGCGGAAAATAGAGGAAGAAAATGGCCCATCACAATGCGAGGCAGGTCAAACGGATCGCGCTTAACGTGAAGCCACAATAGAAAAGAAAGCGAGGATGTCTCAATTTTCAGGCTAAATGATTGGGGCGCCGACAGGTCGTTAGCAATGCATAGGTATCGTTTCCAATACAAAAATGCAGACTCGGGAGACATCAGTTCATAAATCCGTAAAGTGCCACTGGCAAGGATTTCCAGAGGTATTTTCAAGATCTGGCCAAACTCCCTATTTGCAGCGACAAGCTCCCCTGAGCTGCGCCAGAGTGCGACAGGCGTCCCCGATAGTCCCATGATGTAACTGGCCTCGGACACTTGACGTAGAAACGATTTTTCACAGTGAACGAGATCTTCACAGGAGAGATTCCTGATCGTGTCCAACAGCGCCACATTGTAAATCTCAAATAGCGACAAAAATTCGGTCAGTTCTTTCTTATCGAAATTCTGCCTTTCGAGCCAAGTTAATAAAATTTTGTTTGAAGCATCGTAATTGAAAGGAACAATGTCGCTGGATGAATAAATCGTTTCAATGGATCGGTCCAAATCCTGTTTTGTCAGTCTCCAATCAATAAAGCTACCTGGCGACGAAAGCGATGGAGCAAAGGAGGGCTCGTCGCTTGCGTAAAAGTCGGGGATTTCTACCAAGTCCCGCAAGTCCTTGTATTCTGACTTTAGTAAAAATGCATCTCCAAATTCATCATTCTGGATATCCAAAGCAGCTGGCGGGGCGTTAGATGTCGTTGTCGTCGTCGTCGTCGTCACGATGGCATCCTTAAGCAAGTACTTGCATAGCTTTCTTTGGCCCTCGACGCATTCTTGGTTCTTATTGAGACAAGGATTACATGGGCGTTCTACCAAGTGTAAGGTGTGCAAAAAGTACCTTCTGAGCACTGTAAATGAGACCTCTGACAATAAAGGCATGCATGTATTATTTTTTTAGTCGCTGGTTTTACAGAAGAACTGGAAGAATCCATTTGCGTTTTCAAAAATTAATTTATAGCAACCACTTCACGCCCAATAACCCCCTTCCTTTTAACACTGCAAACGAGTTAAAGGGGAAAATAATATCGTATGGAAACGAGACCCCCCTGCTCATGTAAATAGTCACGGTGTTTATTCAAATAAAAACAGCAATACCAGCTTGCTTTGCGGCAGCTTAAAATGCCCCGATTAACAAATGGCAAGCTCATGTTGATGAGAACTTGAACCCGGTTAAATGTGGCCAACCCCGATTGGGCGGGCGATTTTATTAAAATACTTTTTAAATTTTAAGCAAAAAGTAATTTTTTTTTGCATTTCCATTCATGAGCTCCAGTTACAGTTACCAATCCTCCAGCTCTTCCTCCGGAGATTACTTTTCTGGATCCTCTGCCGCTGCATCTTCCATGCCATCGTCTTACAATAGTAAATATGCAGATCAGAATAGCGGATATGGCAATTCATATGGATCTTCAAACAGTAAAAAAGACGACTTTGCTGGGGGGCTTCCAACGCAATCGTGGGAAAATATGCAACTAGTGCCTTTTGAGAAAAACTTTTACCGTGAAGCCCCAAGCGTTTCGGCCTTGACGGCATCCGAAGTTTTTGAGATAAGAAAGTCGATGGGAATCACCGTTTCTGGCGAAAATATCCCAAAGCCGGTGGTATCCTTTTCTGAAGCCTGCATGCCTCCTTCGGTTCTTCGAGAAATAGAAAGTCTAGGGTTTACCAAGCCGACTCCGATCCAAGCTCAAGGATGGCCGATGGCCATGTCCGGGCGCGATATGATCGGCATTGCCGAAACGGGATCTGGAAAAACTCTTGCATATCTCCTACCTGCAATCGTTCATATTACTGCACAGCCTAGCATAAGACCTGGAGATGGGCCCATTTGCCTTGTGCTTGCCCCTACACGCGAACTTGCCGTTCAGATTCAAGAAGAATGCAGAAAGTTTGGACGTTCCGCCAGAATTCGATCTCTTTCTGTGTATGGCGGGGTTCCAAAGGGCCCCCAAGCAAGAGAGCTGTCTCGTGGAGTGGAAATACTTATTGCAACTCCGGGCCGTCTTATCGATATGCTCCGTGACAGTCGAACGAATTTGAAGCGGATCACGTATCTGGTCCTGGACGAGGCAGATCGTATGTTGGATATGGGATTTGAGCCCCAAATCAGAGCCATCGTGGACCAAATCAGACCAGACCGGCAAACGCTCATGTGGAGTGCCACTTGGCCAAAGGAGGTTCAGCGCTTAGCGGCCGACTATTCCCGCAGCCCGATTCAAGTGAACATTGGGTCTCTTTATATCTCTGCAAATCACAGAGTGCGTCAGATTGTGCGAGTCTGTTCTGAAGACGACAAAAGAACATTTATTCTGCGAAACCTTGAAAACATTTCTCGCGAGACCCAAAACAAAACCATCGTTTTCACGGCAACAAAGCGAACCGCAAATGATTTGGCTCTTTTTCTCAAGCGTGAAGGATACTCTGCCCTCGCAATTCATGGTGACAAAACCCAAGCTGATCGCGACTATACGCTTGCTCAGTTTAAAACGGGAAGGTGCTCGGTGATGGTTGCAACGGACGTTGCTGCTCGCGGCCTTGATGTGAAAGACATTCGATTTGTGATAAACTACGATTTCCCCTCGTCTGTGGAGGACTATGTCCACCGAATCGGAAGAACGGGAAGAGCCAATACATACGGCACTGCCATCTCGTACTTCACGCAGGATAATTCCAGATGTGCAAAGGATCTTATTGCTGTGCTGAAAGAGGCCAGCCAGGAAGTGGACCCCGACATCGAAAACATGGTCCGCAACAGAGGCGGGGGCCGTTCTAATGCCTTCAACTCGCGCTATGGATCCGGGGGTGGCGGTGGCGGCTCTAGATACAACACCAATTCCTATTCTAGAGGCGGCCGTCGCTGGTAATTTTTTATTTATATAATAAATGTCGAACTTTCATCGCATGCAATGTTGCATGGGCTGCTGACTTGCGTTGCCTACAGTCTAATGTTTATTATAACCGGATCGGCCATGCAAGGCTCAACAACACGGCATGTGTGTGTGTGTGTGTAGAGTGAATTGGCCCGTTTTGTCTAAATACACGCTACATGGGGAAAAGCAGGATCCTCTTTGACTTGAGGTCCGAACTCTTGCCATCGTTTTTGTCGCCATGACATATGGCATCTCCCTTTCTATATTTGCTTTCAACGGTGTTGCAAAGCGTCGATGTTCTGAGGTTCCTTTTTCCGATGCTGAAGTTTTCATTTGAATTTGATTGGCCCGCCGTATTTTTCAAGGCCTTTTTTGTCAGAACAGAAAGCGGCGATGCTGCCTTGCAAATCCGCTTTTTGGATGCACAAATTGGACTTGAGGGCGATGCTGAATGGGAATCCTTCAGTTTAAGAGGACACTCGGACGACAATTGCTTCTCAATTGTCGATACCCTTTCGATGTCCACATTCTCCTTGTTGCTGGAGTTGGGCGTGCCATGAAGGGCGCGATGCTGAGAAGGAAAGAGCTTCTCAGCTTGTGGGTCTAAATTTCCCTTGGCAGGTGCGGGGGAATTTCCGATCGATGCAAAGGAAAATGGATGGTGGGGAAACTCCTCCGGACACCGGGCGTTGATGGCATGCAATTGCAATGGTTGCGGTGCTGGAAAAGAGCCTGGATTTGCGGCCATGCTGCCTTGCAGCATCTTAGATTTGCCATCATTGGGAGATTTAAGCGTCACTTTTGTGATGTTGAATCTTTTAGCAATCGGCGATGAGAGATTGAATATCGAATCAACATGGGGGCTTCTCAGTAGCGAGGTGTTTTCAGGATCATGCTCCGAATAAGACGATTCAATGCTGCTGTAAACCAAATTGTAATCGGCTGGATAAAGAGTCCTTCTCAGCGATCTCGGCACCTTTTGGTTGGCTGGCTCGGATAGGCTAAGTGGAGCCAAAATGGCTGAGGACAAGTAATCTTGGGACGAAATTTCTTGCGATGCTGTTTGGGAGGGATCGAGGAGAATCCGTTTAAACGAAGAGCTGATAAGCTCGTCTAAAGCCGAATAGTTTTTGGATGATTTTGCAAATTTCCGGTGGAACGGCTCTTTTATATGCTGAAAATTAACATCCACGCTAAACATACCTCGTCCATGTCCGTGTATTTTTCCAAGCAGCATTCGCAAAACCCTGGCTTTTTTACACGCTCATATCTAGACTTTTGATGTGCCATTGAAGACATGAAGCTATGGTGGACACCGACGTTCGATGAAACGCCCTTCGAAGAAACGCCGGACTTTCTGACCGACTGAACAAGAAATGGGCAAAATCCAAATGCAGCAGCAAGGTATAGCGTCGGATATGTCGCCACCTGGTTATTGTCGCCAGACGTTGCCGGCGGATATTCCTTAAAAATCGGCTTGTAATAGTGGAAAATATCTTGGATCATCACAAAATGATGCTCAAACAGCTTGAAATTCTCGGATGCTCTTTTTACTGTGGCAGAGGGCTTGATTTTCATAATCAAAGACGTTGTCGATGCCGTCGATATTGTGTGTGTCAGCAACCTGGAAATCTTTGCCTTTTTTTCGATCTTGATTTTTCCAGACGATTCTTGAAGCGCCTGGAGGAGGCTTGAATTGTCCTTTGATTTTTTGTGCGGCACTTTGACATTGAGCGACCGTAGGATGGTAAATAGCTCTACCGATAAAGTAAATGCTTGCAAACGCCATACGGTTGATCGACCAAATTGTAATTTTCATTTCAAGCGCCTTTTTTATAAGATCCAAGGACCGCTGTCTTTCAGACCCGACCGTGGCGGAAAGAATCATCGCAATTGACCTGAGAGTTGCTAATAACTAGACTTACTTGCAATCGGATGGCGAAAACACCGAAACCGGCGTCAACAACCCCTCCTTTGTTGGCTTCCAGGTGGTCGATGAAATTGGACTGGCCATTGGAGAGGGACAGAGCGCCGATTTTGGCGGCTCCTGCGGCTGAGACACCCGTGCATCGATCCTTAGCTTTCTCAAATCGTCCGAGGACACTCTGTTTGTAACCATGTGTGTCACATCGATACTGAAGAAGCTTGTAACTTTCTACGGCAATTAAACCAGACAAAAATACCAGTCCAATCGACGAAAGCGTAGAAATCAATTTGGCAGAAAGATCCCTGTCCTCAATGTCCAGGTAAAATAGAGAGCATGGCGAAAGAGAGGGAAAGTGCACATTTGCCGATGGCGCGGCGAGTCGAGCAGATTGCATGTAAAAATTGGGCGCATTATTAGCCCTCAAATGGAAGGTTTACAAATTAAAGTTTCCGGTTGAAATTATTTTTCACAAAGCTGAAGCTTGATGTCGTCGCTCTTTTATGACGAGATCGAAATCGAGGACTTTGAATTTAACGCGTCCGAGCAAATTTATTCGTATCCTTGTCCCTGTGGCGACCGCTTTCTTATCCATCTCGATGAGCTCGCCCAAGGCGAAGAGGTGGCACGGTGTCCCTCTTGCTCGCTTATGATCAGGGTTATCTACGACGCCGTCCAATTTGCTTCATCCCCCATGAAGCTATCGGAAGAGGCGATTTCTGTATAAATGCTCGTTGAGGAGCAGAAAATTTCGGCGTACATTTTCGTTTTCGGGATGTACATCCCATAATGCTATTTTTTTAATAAACGCTTTAATGGTGCGCTTTTTTATTTCAAGCGTTTTAATTTTTGTTCTTGGACAATCAGTGTGGATCCTTGATAACGGTGGATCCTCAACTTTTGCACCCGAGATAGAATGTCTGTCACATGCCTGGGCACCTGCACATTAGCGATAGCATTGAGTGAGCGGGAATCAGGACGTGCCCATTTATACACACACATAAATTAACAATGGCCCACACGCACCAATAGGACTGCCGTATTATTAAGGCGCCTTTTTATTTTACCAAGTTTACAAATTTGTTGCCCTAATTATTTTGTAACACTGCTTCGTTGGCCTCGGAAGGTTTTTCAAACATGTTGCAAGATCTGTTCCATACCAATGAAGACGATGCCGTCGCCGCCAGTTCTGGAGGCCAACCCCCACAAACGGTCCGGTCCTTTTCACATCATATGAAAACTCGACCCGTCGAGATAAAGCTAACCCTGCTCAACCAACATCACTCACTCTGGGCAAATTGCCTATGGAATGCCAGTGTAGCAATTGCAGATCTGCTGGAAACAACGTTTCTTCCCCATTGTAGCGGAAAGCGTGTTCTTGAACTGGGATGCGGCGCGGGCCTCCCATCGCTTGTAGCGCATCAGCTTGATGCAAAGGAGGTCCTTCTCACCGAATATCCAGAAGAAACCCTTTTAAAGATTGTTAACCAAAACATTTCTATAAACATCAAAAAGGGATCCTCCCATATCAAGGCTAGCGGTCTGCGATGGGGAGATCGGCAGGAGATATCCAAAATCCGCGCTGCCTATCCAGATGGCTTTGATTTGATTATTCTCTCTGATTTGATTTTCAACCACTCTCAGCATATCCCGTTGTTGGCCACGGCATCGGCTCTTCTCAATAAAAATAGCCGCGACGCCATGCTTTTAGTGGCCTTTTCTCACCATCGGCCACACAAAATAAGCGAGGATTTGAACTTTTTCCATCTGGCTGCACATGGCCGCGCTCCCGAAGAGGCTGGACACAACGACACCTTTCCGGGGCTTTCTTTTCCGCCATTTATTGTGGTGAAGACAGATACCATCGTGATGCAACCCATGTTTGAACATGACAAGGGCGACCCTGTGATCCGCTCCCAGGTCCATGTGTACACCCTAAAGCATGCCCAGTAATTATTTAAACGACTGTACTCACTGCATGCTCGTTGATGCAATCACTAGGATAACGACATAAGTTTATTCAACACCATGTGGCATTTACTTGCTGCACTCCGCTTCAAACTCTTTGCCGTTTGAAATGGCCAATAATCACACTTGCACATCGGCTGGTAAGTTGCATGCCCAAATTCAATGGATTAATTTTCACATCGCACTTGGAAACTGGCGGCTTTGTGCATTTGAATTATCTCAACTGGCCACCTGCAAATGTGATACTGGCTCATCAAAAAGATCAATATCCATAGCATGAACCGGCGGCCTCCAGTGGCAATTTAAATACCCCAACCGCTGCAAGGTTTCAATTGACTCGAACAACAAATTACCGACCGGCACGCATAAACAGAAAGTTTGTAAAAAAATTAACCACTGGGCGCCCCGCCATATCGAAATCATAGTTGATAGAAAAAAAGAATTAAGTCTCTGCGCAGTGAACATAATTTGATTATAAAGCGTAGAAATGGCACGCTCAACAAGAAAGCTCGTTGTTTGATGGAGTGACATTCCACAAATCGGCAAAAGGGCCTGGAACGGCAAGCAAATCTTTCCAGTGGCCTTCTTGGAGAATAATCGGCTGTTTTGACATATCACTGCCAACTACAACAATCCAATCGGAAAAGTTTGCTACCGTTGGGATCGAATGTGTGACCATAACGAGAGGAATATTTCCAAGACCATCAAAGAGCGCCTCTAACACTCTGACTTCGGTAAGTGTGTCTAGCCAGGCAGTTGGTTCGTCCATAATGACCATCTCAAGGGCAGGAAGAGCTTGTCCATCCATTAATGGGGACGACAAATAGTTTCTTGCAAAAAGCCTCGCAAACGCTCTTGCAATCAAAACCCGTTGCCTTTCTCCGCCAGAAAGGCTACAACCGCGCTCGCCAACCTCCCTTGTCATCATCTCCAGTGGGAGATTGGCGGCAAGCATTGCATTTTGAACGATCTCCTTCAATTTGTCATTTTGCAGGGGTGTCAGTTTTGCTTCCGGTTCGACCCCGTATGCAATATTTGCAAAGATGCTTCTAGAAAAAAGCTGCGAGACGTCTTGAGGGATCCAAATGCATCGAGATCCCAGCTCCATGGCAAGTCTGCGTGCCAAAGTCGATTTTCCTCCACCAGAAGCCCCAACCAGCAATATTCGCCGCTTTCCAACCGGAAACAGTGAACATGTACCCACATGGTGTATACTGGGTCCTTGTAGATCCAAACCTATCGATCCTTTCGCTTGCTGTTTGACTGCATCATCATATACCATGATCGCCTTGTGGCTAGTCGTGGAATCCTTCCTAGAGAGCATTTGGAGAAGAGACTCTACATCAGCGAGGGACTGGCGTCCCTCTCTATACGCCACTCCGAGAAACCCAAGCGGATTTGCTAGTTGAAACAGAAGCCCGTGCATCAAAACGAGATCACCAGGTGTGGTTACAGCGCCTACAAGTCCAAGCCAAAGCATTGCTGCCATAGAGCTTGTAATCAGAACACCTTGGACGCCGTTGAGAATGGCAAGCGAGGAGGCCGTTTTCAACGACGATTTCTCAAAATTCTCCAAAAGTCGTTCATGTCTGCAATTCTCGACGACCCTTGCCTTTGGTGTTGTGTGAATGGCCTCGCTATTCAAAATGGACTCCAATAATGAGGCAGAGACTGCTGTCTCTGCGGCATTCATTTGTGCACGAACAGAGAGCCTCCACTCCGAGATCACCATGGTCAATGTGGAGTAGAGCGTGACCCCGGTAATGGAAATGGCTGCGACATGCCATCCAAAGTACGACCACAGCATACCAATGACCACGAGACACTCCAAAATTGTCGGCGTAATGTTCAGAAAAAGCGACGAAGTCAGGCCCTGAAGTGCTCTGGCACCCCGATCCAGGATTTTAATCACGTGGGCAACCGGTCGGCCAGTATCTCCTTGCCTCTCTAAAACGGGACTGGTAAGGGACTCGAATGCATATCGATTAATGTCTCTGATGACACCCTGTGTAACTTTTGAGAAACAAACGTTTCTCAACTCTACGAACCATTAAATTGATCTCGTTATCATACCGCCACTAAGCACGGACGCAAGGCGGGCCGCCGTCCACCCAAGCAATAGAAAAAACGGGGCACCAAGCATCGAAGATGCATCGGGAGCCACAACGGTAGAATCGATGATTTTCTTGAAAATCAGCGGTACTTGCACGTTGAGAACTTTGCTCAATGCCAGCAGCCCAATGGCAGAGCCAATCAATATCCTTCGCTGATTGAGAAAAAACGGCTCTTCCCGCCAGATAAATTTTTTCCATAAAAGCGCCAACGTGCCAATTGGATCCTTGGCTCCTGATTTTTTGACGACAGAGTAGCAACGTAAATTGCAGCCCCATGGCGCAAATGGTTTTGGAACAAGCATATTTCTGACATGGGGCGGTGCCAAGAATTTGGCATCCACAACAAAAGGCTGTGAAAAAACGGATGAGGCTCGCGTGGGCCATTGAGGGAGTATCTTTGAACGTCCAAAGCGAAACAGAGACATCGATAAAGCTTAGGCTGTCAATGAAAAAGCCACTCGCAATTAAAATTAATTTGTGCTGAAAAATAAGTTCAGCTCCAAGTCAATTGAGAGATATTTTTGGCGAACATGAGATCCACATTTGGAGATAAAAATGGCTGGCAAGTGCAATCGATGTGTGATTACTTTAAATTGTCGACCTTTGACGAGAGAACATTTGAAACACCTTGATTGAACCTGCACCTCGCATCCAGAAGACGTTGTGAGGCTTGCACGCCGACACGGGTTTGGACAAAATTTATTGCAAACAAACAAGTTACTGATATGCAGATCCATTGGCATCGCCAATGCAAGTGAGCAGCGGGACGATTTTGAAATTCCTTCTTATTATAAGGCTGATAATATCCTCTTGCTGTAAAAGCGTGGGCTCATAAAGATCATGCTGAAGCGAGATCCAACCGGGAGACTCGCGCGTGCCTGTGGCCACAGCAGCCTCATGGCTCGAGAGCCCGATATTGTTCGGCGGAAGGGCAGCCACAAACGACGCATATATCCTTGAAGGATGCTTACGGTAGTGCCTCCAATCATTTGAATCCAAGTTCCACAAGATGATGGTGTAATTCAACTGCTTCTGCAGAATGTTTTGCACACGCTCGTTGATTGAGCCATATGGGGGTCTCATAAACTTTGGGCGGACACCTACGAGTTGGAAAGCATATGGTACCCGCAGAGGCAAAGATCATGTCTGAAGTCTTTTTCATCTCGTCGATGATTTCTTCGTCTGGGATGGTAGTAAGATCCGGATGGCTCCACGTGTGCGAGCCCAATACATGGCCCTCGGCGACAATTCTCTTGATAGTTGCTCGAGAAGAAGAAGTGTTAATATTTGATCCGATGACAAAAAAGGTTCCCTTGACTCCATAATCCCGAAGAATGTCGAGAATGCCATCTGTGAAGGAAGAGGGACCATCGTCAAAGGTGAGCGAAATAGCTTGTGGAATTGAGCATCCATAAAAGATCTTCTTGGATGAGACGGACCCTTTCTTGTCATTATTTTTGGGTTTCGGTTTTACATCAAGTGACCTTTTGTCGTCAGCAGAAAATGCTTTTGCTTGGGGAGATGCAAAGTCAGTGGTGATTTCTTTTTTTGCAGGCGTATTCAGAGAAACGGTGGTCAGTGTGGAGTCCCAACATCCAAATATACATCCACTTTTGATGGTGCAGTGCTCTTCCGTATTTCCACAATGCCCATATTTGAAGCAACATGGATAGCTATGTGGACACACGTCCTTTGCCGTTTCCAGGGTGCATTTTATGGCGTCCACAATAAACGAAGAGTACGACAGACAAAAAAAGATCACAAGAAAAATGTTGCGCATAAACATATGTGGAAGAAGGAACCGCATCGATGCATCTTCTTATAAACGATCCAAAGATAAATTTTCATGATAAAGCATCGATTTTGACATGTCAAATGTTGGGGCCAAACAAATGGCGATAATACCAGCACTCTTGAAAGACTTCAATTTTTCGGAGAAATTTGAAATTCAGCGATTTGAACAGCCCAATGCTGGCGTCGTTCGATTCTAGGATCTTTGCAATTGCAATGCACGAGATTTCCTGTCCATTCAGTACGGCTTCTAAAGCGTTAAAACAATGCATACCGACATGGGAAATCAAATGCTCCAATGACTCTTTTGCAAATCCCTTTCTCCTGTTTTGAGAGTCGCCAATCATCACCTGAAGCTCGATCACCAGATCTGCCGACAGTGAGGGATGCTGGAATTCCTCGACCGGGCATAGCGTTGCATTAAGATCCCCAACCATCGTGTTATCGTAAATATCCTCTGCAATGATTGAGATCATCTCAGGATCCCTTTCCCATCTGGCTTGGCATTGATATTGCTCCTCAATAGATGGAAAGCATTCCGAAGATGTGTTCTCTATGAGAGGATGAATGGAGATTGATTACCAAGATTTTCTGGATCCGACATCCACTGATGATACCTTGGAACATGGCTCTTTGCATAGGGGACGTATCTTAGTCTGGCAGAAGGCTGTGAGCAGGCGGCTGTAACAATTTTTTCCTTTGGAAACATCATGGTGTCAATGGGGATGGGATTTAAATTTTTATTCCGGAAATGTTTCCTACACTAAAAATCTTGAAAATTTACAAGTAAAACTCAACGTCCCCTCTCCTCTCTAGCCAGGTATCAATCAGAACGCCTTGATGAGAACAGGGTAAATAGGGTTCCGGTGATGACAGCAGCAACGCCGCCCACAATAGCAATCCCGATCAGACCATCTACACAAATGAAAGGGACATCCAGGAACCTCTCGAAATTTTCTTTTTTATCAGGCGCTGTACGGCAAGTGCCTGTTCATTGGTTGGCTCGAAAGCCAAGAGGTCGTTTACGCATTTTCTGGCAGCCACGAGATCATCTTGGCGGTAGTAAGCAATCGCCAAATAATATAGACAATCTCGCTTTCTATCTGGAGATCGCTCGAGCAACTCTATCGATCAGAGAAACAGGACAACCTTTCAGCATAAGTATGCCTTTCTTGCAGTCATTTTGGTACTTACTGCGAGTCAGTCCCCATGCATAGGAAAAAGTGACATCGTCTGTTGGCCCGTTTTTACCATCCCTTGTCTCTTTTTCATATACAAGTTCAAGAGCCTAAAAAGGTAACCATTGCAAAGCTACCCTTAGCTCTTCAATGGAAATTTCCAAAGCATTGATCTCAGGTGCAAATGAAATATACGAAGAATTGGAATCGCCATCGGAATCGCAAGATTCCAATATACTACCAATCGAGGAAAATGATGGCATTTGAAAGGACATCGAATGAAAATATAAAATCGAGTGGATTTTAAATTGACCCTAAATCATCATCATCATCATGATGATGAAAACTTTTAGTTGGACTTTAAACTGCCCGTAACACACCGGTGCATTTATTCCTTGACGGCCCATTGGTGTGTACACAATGCCAAGGCCTTTTAAATGCATTTATTTGCAATTAATTTGAAAATATCGACAAATTTGACCAGTTGCCTTTTGATGGGATTAATTGGCCACTTTTTTGTCGCCAGTTGCCAGTAATTCCTTGAGCGATGCATGCTGAAAGGCGTAGAAAATCCGCTCGGTAGGCGAAAGGTTTCCATTTTCCGAAAGACAGCATTCAAGATTCAGTATGATATCCAAAGCAATCGATTTGCTCAACATGACAAGCTCGTTTTTGCTTGAACATAACAGTGGAAGTTGATATGAAAATAAAATAAATAAATTAGAAATGATCGAGTGTTGCTTGACAAACTTTTCTATTATTGGCTGGCCGCCAATCTTTATGCTTGATTGGATGCACTACAGGAAATTTCAATAAAAAGCTCGTACCTCGAGAATGGCAACCATGTCCGGCAAGCAAGATGCGCTCGATATTGAAAGCAAGTGAACCAGCAGGTGCTCGATGATATGCCTTTTGCGAAAGATCTCTTCATCCAGCGAATTTTTCATTCCTTGGCGAAGGATTTTCAATATGAATGATCTTTTGACGGGCGCACTTTCTGGGATGGTAGAAAACCAGAAATTGGTAAAAATAGGAAGGTCGTTCGAAATCAAAGTCGAATGAGAAATTAAAATTTTTACCAGCTCCGAATAAAGAGCGATCGAAAAGCTCGGCAAAGACGACAAAGCAGATGGCTGCTGATGGTTTTCAACCGTTAATACATTAGCATATTCGGCAAATAGCCTTGCAACAATGGGGGCCAGCTGTGTCTTGCCAGATGAAACGTCCCGCCGGTCTTGTTCGGAAAAGATATTCTGTACAAGTGTGGAGAGCCATCGTACAAGCCGCATCTCTGGAAAATCCTCGTTTACGATATTTGGAAGGAGAAATATTCTTTTAGAAAAAATATCAAGACATTGGAAGGCACCCTCTCGCATATAAGGACATTCTGAAGAAAGCATCACGACCAACACAGCAAAGCAGTGGTGTGAAAAGAATAGTCGAAGAAACTTGCGATCAGCGGCCACGTTGCAGGGGTGATACCGAAGCAAAATCAAAAGGTAATACACCAAAAATTCTGGATCATAAATACTTTCGTCCATAAAGGGAAATGCAGGGTTTTCGTCGCTACAGCGATGTCCGGTACCAACAGCAGGGGTGAGGCAAAGATGCAGCGGGAAAAACTGAATCGTTTTGTACAGCCTACTTTTGTTGAGCGAATATATCCAGGCAGTAGGGTCACTCAGCTTGAACAAGGTGTTTGGTTTTGGGGCTGGACCTTCCAAAGCCAAAGACTGGGTGTTTCGACCTGCAAAGAGGACCTGATGTGCCAGAACAAGGTAAGAAGCATCCCGATCCATGTTCTTGATTTCCCTGAAAACCTTCCTATCCAAAGCGCTCAAAGAGGCCCCATACGTGCAGACGGTAGCCCATGCGACGCTGTCTATCATAAAGCCTTTTAAAATATATAAAGTTGACAAGCAACCCTAGCATTCCAAATTGTTATTTAAATTGCAAATGCCCAAATCAATGATTGGTGCATATCGGAATGTCAATGAAATGCCACGTGGTGTGAAGAAAGCAGACCGTGACAAAGTGCAGACATTGCGAAAAGATTTGGGCCAAACCTCTTCCTAGAGACCTAGAGCAAAAATCCAGATCCAAGGATCCTACCGAATTCACCTGATCTACAGGATCTACATAGCCCACGCGCAAACATTCGCTTGTTGAATTTCTTAAAAGACTGGTTAAAGATTTAAAAGGGCCAGATAAATGGCAAAAATGATCTCCAATTCCGGGACCATTGCTTAAATGCTTAATTTGATGAAAACATTTTGTTTTCAAATTGCGAAAGCTTTGCAACAGGACGCTTTTTACGGTGTGCTGCGAATTTTTTCATTGCTTATTAGTAAATTAGTCGAATCCGATATTTGCCATGTATCTTTGATTCTTAGCTCGTATTTATGTAGCGGTAAGGCTACCCCGCCCCCCTCCAATACGGCAATTAAAATTTCAAGTTGAAAAACTGGCTGCAAATTTTATTTAATTTTAATTTTGATATCATTACGATGAGCGAAAACCAAGCTCCGTTTAATGCAGACGGGCAATCTGAACGGCCTCTTACTTCCGCATGGAGTGTTCACAAAACGGCAGAAGGAAAAACATATTACTATAACAAGGAAACCAAGAAAAGCTCGTGGGTAATCCCCACCGAGCTTGATGCCTCTGAAAAAAAGCCTGCCAATGTCGTGGTCGAGGATCCTACCTTGCCTGCAGGGTGGAGCGCCTTTAAGACACCAGAAGGTATTGCATCTATTTTTACTTTTTTCGCTAGGCAAAATATATTACTTCAATTCTGAAGCCAAAAAATCTTCATGGACACATCCTCTTTCCAAAAATACGGTTCCACAACTGAGGGCATCGGAGATCGCAGAGATGATCCCGGAAGATCAGTTTTTCTATCTTCTCCGAAAATCGGGAATTTCTTCCGACTACACATGGGAATCGGCCCTTCGATTAATTATCAACGATCCAATCTATTCCTCCGCCCTTAAGACAGTTTCGGAGCGAAAGGAGGCTTTTGCAAAGTATCTTGTGTTGCAACGAGAGCGAGAAAGGACCTTGGCGGAAAAGGCAGAACAAGAGAAACGCATGGCATTTAAGGCGATTTTAGAAAAAACGCCGAAAATCCACCTCACTACAAGATGGCGCTCCGTTATGCCGCTATTCACTGGCGAGCCGGCTTTTCTGGCCCTTTCTTCTGAAAGGGAGCGAGAAATGATTTTTGAAGAGACAATAGACAAATTGAGAGAAGAAAAGCATGCCTTGGAGCTGGAGATGCAAAAGAAAATCAAGGGAAAACTTCGTATGCTGCTTGAAAAGATCAAGTGGTCATTCCATACGTGTTCGTGGGACACCATAATGCCTCAACTTGAGCAGCAGGATGAATGGCATCAAGAGGATCCGGATTTTAACGCCATCTCCAAATTGGATCTTTTACTTGCATATGAGAGCATTGTGTTGGAAGACCAGGAGGCTTTTTACCTTGAAGAGCGACGAAGGAATGAACAGGAAAGAGCTGATGCAATTAGACGACGAATTTGTTTCGCTTTGCATTTGGAGTCCTTGGTCCACAAGGGGCTACTGACTTCGTCGTCCCAGTGGATTGAAAATGCTTACCCAATAATCAAGGATTCTCCCGTATTCAAAGAGTTGCTTGAAAAAAACGCAAGTGGCAGCTGTCCACTGGATCTGTTCTATGATGTCATTGATAGGCTTGAAGCCGAACAGAGCGCCTTTAACGCCCAAGTTAATCGATACCTGCAAGAATATCCGCACGAGATCCTTACAGATCCAAAGGCTCTTGCTAATATTTACATCCACGCTGAGGAGATCTCGCAACGTTCAGAGGTTTTTTCTGGGCTTTCTCCGATTTCGCCAAGAAATCGCGCAATCAAGTCTTTTGTTCAGTCTCTTTTCCATCATTTAGAAAATCTCTTTTTTTCGTGCAGAGATTTCAGAGAAATTGTTCCTTTGCGTGATAAAGAATTTTCGTTGCGCCCCTTTTCTCTGTCTTCCAGAATTCCAACTGCAATGCTGGAGAAAAACTACAGAACAGGACTTCGTCGCCTCGTGTACTTTACATGTGCAGATGCTCTGCTTTCGCAAAAGCGCGAGGAAAAGAAAAGGAGCCATGCCGCCAAAAGGGTGCTTTATGATGAATTCAAGACTTATCTCAAGTCCAACCGCTCGTTTGTGCTAGCCCACGACACCTGGGTTGCTTTCCGAGATCAGGTGTGGATTCCTACGCTTCAAACCGAATTTGGAGCGCTTGGTGAGCATCTCGCATGTCGCGCCTTTGAAAGGTTCAAGGAAAAAGCGGCCTCTAGCAATCCCAAACAGCAAAAGCTCGATGGAGGTGCTGAAGATACCATTGCTGCGAATTCCGCCCAATTGCCGGCAGCATCAAGGCCTGTGGTTTTCAAGACCTTTTCCAGGGCCTCTACATCTGTGAGCATCTCCAGCGGCCGGCCAAGAGCCATCTCCTCATATTCCGATATTGCCTGATATTTAAATCTTTGATCACGTCGTATGTTTGCACAATAGCGTTAGATTGGGCGTGTTAGATTAAATGTACCATTGGACCCACCATACTATCGTTTCCACCGCGAGGATTGCCGCCGCTAGGATCTTTTCCTTATGCCCCATCTTTAGCAGTGCTAAGGGGACGCTCGCTTTCACCATCAAGGGAACGTGCGTACAGCTGCATTCTGTATCTGGGTAAATACCTCGGTCATCAAAACAACAGCAAGTGAGTTCAATGGCCATTCAACGCACCGGCCTCGATAAAATTCACTCCCAATTTCGTGTGCAATGATGCTCGACTGGCTGGCTAAAGACATTTATTTAAAGACCGATGTTTCTGCAAGAAAAGTAAGAAAACATAGATCACGATCGGATAAATGTAAATTCTACAAGCACTCAGCACTGGATTTGTACAAATGGTTACAAGCCATAAGGCAAAAGTAGTGGACATCAAAAGCGGCCCGATAAGTCTTTTTGGCAGCATGTTAATTAGTCTGTTGAAGGTGGATGTTTCAAAAAAAAGCAGAACCAGCGATTCATTGGGAAAGTACGAAAATGGATGGCTTTTCCATTTCCAACCAAGCTCTTTGATAAGAATCATGGCACTATGCACCGAAGACATCATCCCAAACAAAGATAATGAGCAAATCAAACCAGAGTAGATACTCGAAGACCTCTTCCTAGTATGGAAATATATGACGCCGAGGAAATAAATAAACAAGTTTGGGTGAAAGGGAAAGACAACGTATAAAAACAACCCGACTCGCAGAACCAACCTGTCGAGCTGGTTGAAAATAGAAAAAAGAACAAAGCTAAATGGACTTTTGGATCCAAGCAAATAGTAAAGCGATTCAAACACCACACAGACCAGTTCCATCGTGATCTCGGTGATCGACAAAAAGGACACCGTAAAATAAAGAGACATCAGCATCAATAGATACTCCAGACTTGATGGAATAATATTCATTTGAAAATGCAGAAACATCCTAAGAAACATGATGGCCAGGCAATTTACAGCAATGCAAAAGATCATTTTCCTCACCGGAAGCTTGCTATTAGCAGAGGCCTGTAGCGAAACAGCAAAGAGGCAAAATATGACGGGATAGAAATACATTATCCACGGAAAATACCATTTGAAAGCCAGAGAAATCCCCAAAAGCTTTTCCGGAGTAAACAGGATCGATTCGTGGACTTCGTATCGTGGATCAATTAGCATCTTAATGATTAGGGGATCAAGAGGAGCCCCGGGCTTGGCATCTTGCAATGAAATTAAATGCGAAAAGCGGTAGGTATTTGATCCGCCCCTTGTAACGACCGATTCTGGCTTAATATCTAAATATTTCTTTTCAACTTGCGAATGGAAGAAAGCCTGGATAGCATTGGGTGGTGAATTGGCGATCACATCTGATTTGGCTCTAAGAAACACGGTAAGGCGAAGAACTTGATACTTTGGCCTCAAGTTAAGTATTGAGATTTTGATTTGTGACATTGAACAAGATGAGCTAGCAACGCTTATGGCATCATAATTAAGGAAATATGCAAAAAAATAATCCAAAAGCCCAAACGATAGCTTTACCGAGAGTTTTGCAGCGCTCGGGTCCACAGGCAAGGATTTCTTATTGCTAATGATGGAAATATAAGATGACGGCGAAGAGGCCCAAGACAATAAACTTGAAAAGCGGGACTTTTGGTGGTAGTTTAGCTTGGAAGACAAAAATTGAGTCTCTTCCGAATGGACCATGGAATCTAAATACGAGTTGCTACCTGAAAAATTAACAAATGGAGAAAAAGATTCGAAAACCGAATGACTCGGGGGCAGAAACATGTAGCTTTGATCCAAGGATGTTGCCCTGAAAGGCAGAATGATTATCATCGCAGGCAAGATAATATCCCTTTTCAATTGCGAATGGAACGGGATGTTAATGGATGAATATACCGAATTGAGACAAAAAGATTTCGAACCAGCGGGGTAAAAAGACTCTGGAAGATTCATATGTGGGCCCATGAGCCCAGATACTGCTCGTAATTTTCCGTTTTCCACCTCAATTGACGTGATATTTTCAATAATGATATGATCTTTAACGGGCTGTAAGCTCGTCGAAAATTGGGCTGCACTTGATGAGGCACTTTTTAAGATAAGCGCAAAATGTCGATTGTTTCCGATGAGCCCTGCCAAGTCATTATGGTCCAAATAAATGTCCCCATTTGCAGGCAAAAGGATCTCCTGATAATAGATATCATCCCGACCCGATTTGGTGCTTGAATATGATACTTCCCTGGCTGGAATGTTCGAAACATCGGGTTCGTCGTCGATGATATTGCCACTTTTCCAATATGTTGATAGGTCCGATAATAACGCCTTTGAAGATAGGCTGGGATTTTTTCTGTTTCTCAATTTTTCGTTTTGAAGGCCAAAAATGAGCCCAATGTGAACAGCCTTTATGAAGGGGAAATTCCAAACCGACATTTGATGTTCCATCGATGCCCAAACCAGCGGCATTTCGGAGGTCATCACATTCAGAGTAAATTGCAGATCGCTTTCCTCAACGATTGATAGCTCAGAAGGGACAATAATGTCTCTAGTGCCTGGAGAGAACGAAATCAGCGGAGGAACGACATTCGCGCCAGCATCGCCATTTGGGATGCGAACAATCTTTGAAAGGTGGCTTTGATGTATTTTGGAAAAAAGATCCTCAAACTTGCGGTCAAGAGCTCCCAAGCAACGTGCGTGCGGAGTATTGAGAGTGATTACCATTTTCACTGCCGACGGTACATCGGCGTGGGCCAAGAGTTGATGATCCATATAAACAGCACCTTTAGCAACTATTCCGCCCATGGAGTGTCCAATAAGAATGATTTCTTGCTTATTTCCAATGGAAGAGTAGAGGCCAGAAAGAAATTTGACGATTTCTGTCAAATACTCTACTTGACGCTCGAGAATTTGCCCCGAAAAGGCACTGAGCTCCTCGGCAAAATCAATGCAAAAATAGTCAAACTTTATGTCGAAACGCGACTTTATCTTTTCAGAGTACGATGCAAAGCTCCTGCATTGCCGTGGATGAAGATCACGGGGATTCCAGAAAACAACCGATTGAACCGCGAAAAATTATTAAAATTTTTGCCATTTACCTGGTTTAGGTTTTCATTTTGCAAATTGATCTCATTTGTAGCTTCTATGTACAAGAATAGGCGGTACGGAAGATTGGGATGGCCGGGGTTATCATTTACAATTTCAACGTATTTTGGCCGCATAAAAGACACATGCTCCCTGGATTCGTCGAATTTGGTTGAAAAATAGAGGAAAATCAGATAAAAAAGAATGCCACTGATGAAAAACGACGCCACCGCTGGAGAAAGCAGCTTTGCACGCACAGCAAAAGACATTCCAGACTCGCCAACTTTTGATGTTTGTTCAAAATGAAATTGATCAATCAAATATGACAAAGTTGCGATAAATCCATTTTATTGATTTTACTCGTTTTATCAAAGCTCCTATTTGCTGGCCAATTGATACCGGCTTGCAATGTCTTTCCAATTTATAATGTTCCATATTGCCTTGAGATAGTCGGGCCTCACATTCTTATATTGCAGGTAATATGCATGCTCCCACACGTCAATGCCCAACAGCGGCACCAATCCTACTGTCGCGAGGGGATCTTGATTTGGAGTGGTCGTCATAACGAGCTGCTTTCTGTCTTTGCAAAACCCCTATGCGTTCGAATTAATAAAGCTAGCATACAAGCCATGCCCAGCCGGATCCCTGGACCGCTGCCGCCTTTGCGGATAGCGTTTTTTGCATATTTTCGAGCGAGCCGAACTGAAGGCCAATGGCCTGGTACAGCGCACTGCCTGGATCAAGCTCTGCGAAATCTTTCGTGGGACACAGGTTTTTCCAAAAAATCGAATGATTTATGTGGCCACCGCCATTGAATTTGATCATGCTTTGCAGGCCTATCAGAGCGCCAATATCGTTTGTGGACTCTGCCTTTAGCTGCTGTTCCATTGCCGTATTGAAGCCATTCACATAGGCTTGGTGATGCTTTGTGTGGTGAAGCCGCATGATATCTGCAAAAATATAAGGCTCCAAGGCATTGTAATCATAGTCAAGATCGGGCAAAATCGCCTGGTTTTTCGATGACATCAGCGAGAACAATCTCTTGTGTGAACGCAAGATCATACTTGCTTTCATTGAAGTTAAAGTGATTAAAAGTCTCGTATGCACCGGCAAAACCTTAAAATTGAAATGGTGGTTTATAAATTTAAAATCAATCGGCAATACTTTGTCTACTGGGCGGATCTGGGTGAGTAATATTGAGAGTAAATTACAGATTGCCTTTTCAAAAGCTCCAAAGAATTCGTGCCCTCCCGAAATAGTCGCTGTGCATCTTCTGGAGAGCAGTTTCTGCCCTCCGAGAAGGACCGCTTAATTTTCCTGATCGCATACTCGCGTATGTTATATTGTGGAAAGTTTCTGGCTTCTTTTAGCAGCATTTTGTAAAGCTTCACAGCATTAATTGCCTGAGGATGGGTCGAAAAGTGCATCGTTGATTGATTGGTCTGTTGCTGGTAATGTCCAATTAAAATGCCATTTTTTAAAAGTAAAATTTATTAGTAGCCATCGGGTGCACCTTGTTTTCTGGGATCCGAGACGGCTTCGATAACTCCATTGACCGGATTCCGGTATACTAGCTGTACCATTGATAAATATTTAAATGCAGAAAGAATGTTCACAATATGGCCCCTCGATTTCAAATGTTTAACAATGTTGGTATCTGCACCAAATTCCAATTCAACCTATTGGGATTAGAAAATCGGGTATAGAACGAACAAAGTCTGGCTTGTATTGATGATACAGCCGAAGGTGGGAAACACTTTCTTCTGCATTCATCTTGTAGTCGAAAAGATTGATAACGGTCTAGCAGATTATTTACTTGTTGCATTCTAACCTGTATGGTTGCGGATATGATTCTAGACCCGCCAGCGCCGCCAAGCACTGCCTCCACTTTTGACGAATTTCTTCCAAGTATGATCAGTGGGCTGCTAGAAGAAGCAGGCCGTTTTCTAGGCCCTGATATTTAGTGAGAACGATGTTCGCCCTTCTTACCAATAAAGTTATGCGGGTTTGGAGGCAGGATGAACGAATTATTAAAAGAACTTAACGAAAAGTCGTCCATTTCATTGTTAAAGAGGATTCCAGTCTCATGGTCCAACACTTTGCTTCCAAACTCCAGATTTACCTGGTAAATTAGTGCTATAAACGTGCGATGGGCCTTACCGTGCTTGTACAAGATACCGCCATGCCGTGTTCATCTAGAACGGACACATGGGTAGTTCCATGATCATCTTTCTCCTCAAACTGCACGTCATAATATTCGGGCGGAAACGTTTGCTCCTAACAATAAAAATCTACCAATCTTCATGCCTTTGAAATGAGGCTGGATTTCATATCAGCCATGCCTGCGGAGACGATTTTTTTCTCGAATGCTTCGAGAGTCTCCTAATGCATAAAAAACGGCTTTACGTACTTTGAATGGGGGAACGGGATCACCAAGAAGAGATCTGCTTGCATAGCCATGCTTCAAAGCCTCAACAAGTATATGGATGTTTTCCACTGTATTACGGTTCAATTTGAAGCGTTCCAAAATTCCTAGCACTTGAAGCACGATGGAGCCACTGAAATAAACGAATTCCATGCATACCTTGCAGGAATACCAGCAGTGATCACTTTTCGGTCGCGATAAAAACCTTCCAAGGGCTTCCTGATGACGACGTTATATGATCCTAGGTCCTTCAGGCTAATAATTGCCCCCGCTTTTCTTAGGTTTTTTACCATAGTCTTGGCTAGTTGGCCATGGTAAAACACATCTGCTCCCTGTTCAGCGATAAGTTCAAGTGTCGAGGCTAGATTTCCTCTTTTTAGGATTTCGCCCTCGCTGTAGACGGACCCGTTTCTGGTATATGTTTTTGATAATCCCTCCTCGTTGAGAATAACTGACTCGAATTTCTTTTAATGAGGGTCAATTGTTCTGATACCTTTAAACGCATTGCCAATTCCGATGGCACTCTAAACCCTTCCCTTGCTAGCTTAATTGAGGGCCAAAAGAGATCTTTCCACGGTAATTTTCCAAATCTAACATGTTCGGTAAATGCACGCTACACATACCTTTTGTGAGCTTCTGAAAAGCCCTTTATTTCTGCTGGAATGGCAATAGATAGAGGGCCTTTAACAATTTGGCTTACATCGTTTTCAAACATTTCTTTATATGCAAGAGAGGGTGCTGTCTCCCGAAAATCGATCACTATGCTTGTCCCATTTGGTTCTCTGATGAGGATAAAGCCGCCCCTACATGTTACCACTTTTCAGCCAAAATATACCCTCCAATTCCAGATGAAAAATTATTTACGACCCCTATGCATACTAAGGAAGCAATGGCGGCATCCACAGCACTTCCCCCGGCCAATAGGGTGTTTTTTCCAATTGTTGAACACAGACCAACCTCGCTTGATACGGCAGCTTTGGTGTACACCCCAATGGGCACCGTTTTTGACTGTTTCCCGATGTTTCCAGTCGATGAAGAGGTATTCAATAAACTTGGTGAATAATAGAAGGATATGAAAATAACACCGCCTAGGAAATTATAAAAATTTTGGCCATACAAAGAAACAAAATTAGTGCCAAAAATAGGAGGATTTTCCTTTTCCTGTAAATCCTGCCCCGGCTGCTAGTTTTTGGCACGGTATTTGATCTGTCGCCGCATGGTGCCTGATACGAGTGGATGTTGCTACTTGAGCCTTCTAACATAAATATTGCTGCTAAAAAGGACGGAACAAATTATGATCAGAATTGATTGATACAATATGAGCCAATCAGATAAATTTCTTCAAAACTCGCATCTGAAACTGGCCATGTACTCCAATAAACTTGCCATCGATATTGCCCCTGAATGCAAAGAATTAAACATAAACAAAAAACACGCTTATTTTTTATCTGCGAAAAGCATATCTCAAAATCACGATACCTGTTGTGATCCAATGGCGAGACTTGTTGTGATCCAATGGCGAGACTTGTTGTGATCCAATGGCGAGACCTGTTGTGATCCAATGGCGAGACCTGTTGTGATCCAATGGCGAGACTTGTTGTGATCCAATGGCGAGACCTGTTGTGATCCAATGGCGAGACCATGTGTTGCATTTAGCCTATGAAAGCGACCGGCCGGCTATCAATTGTTGTGGATGTTTATTTTTTTGCCAAAATGTCCCTTAAAACGTCAAGATCGGAAATGGGCTCCCCAAAGTACCATTTATACGGCTCGATCTCAACAACCTCGTTAGAAACGACGGGGGAGAGGTTAGCCTTGTCAAATAATCTCTGGAATTGCTCATAAAGTGCATCCCTACAGCTTTCTGGAGTACCCTCTTCTTTTTTTCCCGGAACAGAGGCATTCTTGAGAGGAGAAAATTCCTCCTTTCTAGAAACTAGCATCACAGCCAGGTCTTTCGGCGAGGGGAGCAGATGAAGAATATCAAATATAAATCTTTCTAACTTTAATCCTGAAACGGTGGCATCAGGATAGACTCTAATATGTTTCCTGGCAATGTGCGCAGGTAGGATTGTCGCTTGGGTGGCTTTAGAGGAGTTATCAAGCCTTGTTGCAGCCATTTCCAAAAAGTCAAGCGAAAAATAGTGGCTTGCAATATTTGCAAATCTATATACTAACGAGGAGCCGCGCTCCTTTGTAAGCGATGCCAACTTTGGTGAAAGTTCGGAGTATTCCACCATTTGGATTCCAAGGTTCAATGCAGATGATGTGGGCGGTGATTCTCGGGCTCCTAGAGCCAACACACCCACCCTTTCAGAGGGATTTATTTTTTCCACAACCTAATTGCGAATAAAAAACTTCACCATGTGTACCTTAATTCCACAAGGCGTATTTGCCTGCGCACACACAGATATGAAATACGGATCTGCAACCCGAGTCAATACATTGTCAACACAATACACATGAACATGAAGGATCCCAGCATCCCTCCAAGCTTCAAGAATCTTGCTGTGCTTAAGAGCCTGGAATACACCACCATTGCCATCTGGAGAAACAATGATTTCCTAAAGAAAAAAAACCTTGCATACATCGGAGGATGAATTCCTCAAAATTTCGTTTGGCGCCTCTTCGCGAAAGCAGGGCAATTGCCCTTGTATAAAAAACAGCGGAGCTTTATTGCTCGGGTAATGTTTCCTAAAAAAAGCGACCGTTTCCTGATGGGTGGCTGGGCTTGTCATAACGGCCCATTTAATTAACGGTGTGTCTGCATTTTGAGATTTACATTGAAAAGTTTTTCTAGCCAGCTCTTCCAACCTTTGAATTCGGCCTGCCTGTAAATCAAATAGGTTTTTGTTTGACTTCAGTCCGATGTCAAAACAGCCCTTTGGATGAGAAGACCCTAATCGCGTTCCTTGGCCGCCGGCAAGCGTTACAACGGCAACTTTTCCTTGAGCGATAAGAGATAGCCCATTCTCAAAGTGTCTTTGTCTTTCCGATTCACTCCATTTGAGAGAATCAGTAACGAGCTCTTCTGGAAACGGTTCGACTATTTTCTGTGAAGACATGCTAGCCTCCCTTCGAAGGGCATCTGCCAGCAGTTCTCTTGCAAGCTCGATATGATCCGATGGATTTGACTTGGCTAAAGTCGAGACATTCGTTTTGACTTGCTTCATCTTTTCAAGGTTTGTTTTTTGATCATTTTTCACGGGCGTTAAGCAATTCGTTACATACGGCTTTGTCATCCTGATATTAAAAACGGCTTCGCGAGTATTTATAGCAAAAGGCTACTACACCATTAATTTGTCCTATTTGTCAACAAGATAAAAAAGTATAAGGTAATTGGTCCACATTAGGGTTTAAGATCTTGATAAATTTTCGTTATCACCAACAAAATTTTCAATTTGGATGGCAAATTGAATTTAAAAGTTTAAGGCCCGTTAATTTGAACTCGTTGGGATCGTCCAGTTTGGGGAAAGACATTTCTCTTTGATGCGAAGGCTTATTTTCGGAAGATGCTTTTCCTCGTTGCTATCGGCCAATTTTTTTAATTCTGTAAATCCTGTTGAAGCCGCATGTGCACTGAAAAATGGGATTGAGGCGCGATTGGCAATTTCCCACTTGCTCTCAATGAACTACGTAAGCACTACGGAAGAAATCCGGCTTATTTTAAACCGGCTAACTGCAATCTTTCCCTCTGGACTCATGGTATCGATTTTGCATCGTCTAAGCAGATACATATATTTAAAGGCCTTTTCACCGACAAAAACATTGGCCGACGAATGCATGGCTTGCCCCAACACTAAATTGGCATTTTTCCTTGCCTATTTGCATTCAAACAATAGCTATGAAAAGCACCTAATTCTTTATCAAATGCTTGCAGAGCTTGATACGCCAGGGATGAAACACAAGCTAAATCCGTATCTTAAGACATTTCCCGGCGAAATGCTCTTGAATCCAAAAAAATACCATTGGCCTCCTTCTTTCTTTTGTAGCTTCTTTTTTTCTTTCTCCAAATACCGGGTTAAAATAGGATCGGAAATACCGACGCTTGCCGATATCATTATACGGTCTGAGAGGGCATTTAATATTTCATTGCCTGCTGAATGCTATCGATGGGCCATTGTGCAGTCGTCATCTTCAAGAGACCGCGAGGCGATGATTGGAGTGTATGCCAGGGCGAAATCTAAATTTCTTTATAGCGATGATCCACACATCAAAGCACTGCTCGAAACAATTACGCGGCATTTTGCTCTCGAAAGGGACATTGGTGTTTTGCAGCTTTTTTATGACGAGGTCAGTGAATGTGGCGTGGACGAACGATCGTCTACTTTTATTTCATCGATGATAATCTCATTGGTTGGCGTCTTTTGCAGGATGCTTCTTTTCCCCCAGCTGCTTGGGATCTTGTTGTCACTGAAGGCGCACAAGTCTGCTGTATTGAAAGAGGCCCTTTTCGTGGTTGCCGACAATTTTGGATGTTGGAAGCTGTACCATAGAAATATTGACTTTGTACTTTTCCTGTTATCTTTATGCGGCGATGCATTCAGATCCGATTTTATTATCAGGCTCCCAATGCGGTCGCTGGTTGGCATTTCCGACTGGAATATAATTCCCTTGCTTCAGGATCTTTATTCCCAAAGCGATGAACTGTTCATTGACAAGAAATTTGCCAACAACGTGATAGAGGCTGCCTTTTTCAACCCATCAACTGTGCGTAGGCTCTTTCCACGCATCTTTGACATTGGCCTTAGCAAATTGATAATAAGGACAAAATTGCTACTTTTGCCTTCATCGTCATCTTCCTCCTCATTTTGTAAATACTACTGGAACTTTATTTATGAAGCAACTAGGAATTCTCTGCTTTTACCTATCTTTTATTACTATCACTTTTCATGGGGCCATGGGCAAGACGATCTTAGCGTCGGAATGATCCTCTCGCTTTTCAAGTGTGTCCCCCTGCTGGATGGCCGTTCTCGGGTAAATGAGGCTCTGTTGCAGCTATTTTTAGGCTTGGGCGAAGACCAGCGTTTGTTCAAATCTCCGTGGACCTCGCCACGGCTGTTCCCAATTGCCGCATCAGTTCTTATCTTAGATCACAGGTGGAGTCTCTTGGCTGTTTTCTTTGAATCAATTTTATCGATCAGAGCACTAAATTCATCCACCTTTTCCATAATAGACGTTCATGCTGGGATGAAAAGCTCACACCATCCTAATCCAAAATCGAGCATTTTGACCAATGAGAGCAATCGGTGCATTTGGTCGATATTTAGGCTACACGCGGACGATATTTTGTCGACATGCTTCTCATCGCCAATGAAATTGTTGCCCGAATCGATGAGCATTGTGGATGCCCTTTCCAATAGCCTTGAGGGCACTCCCGAGAAGTACCTTTCCGAAATAAGAATGTGGTGCTCAGAAAGGCACATCTCTCGCATTGGAGAGCTGAGGGCTTATATTAAACACAGGGGAGCTCTTCCCACCGGACTTGATGTCATCTCAGAGACATCGATGCTTGCAATCATCCACATTCCCAACCTATTTATTCAAATTAGAGAAATGCTACTAGAAATGGTTTTGCAACCAGGCGAAATTCAATAAAGTTTTTATTTATTATTTGTTTGTCCAAAGTGACAACTGCAATGTCCAAGGAATCCTCCGCGCCGCAGGAGGCAAAGCCGCTTTCTTCAGAATCGCTGAAAAGAGCCTATTTTTATGATTTGGGCTTTTTGGAAGTACGAAATATTCTTTATAAATAGTTCTATGGACTGTTCCCCACGAATATAATGGAATACTTTTCGCTATCGCCATTTTATGACCGATCTTGCAACAACGAAATCCTTCGGATGCAAGGGCTGCTTGTTGACGAGGTCCCGGTTAAAAGTGGCGACGAGTATCCGATGTCGATGAAAATGCTATTGTATTGGAATCATTTTTTAGGCATAGGGATCTGGAGGGGATTCATTATATCGCAACGGACTACTCCCAGGATACCGACCACCCAGAAAACGGAAACTTTAGCTTTCCAAAGTTTATTGTTAAGAAAATGTTAAGGCAGAACAAAGAGACCAGTACAGCCTGAGTGTTTTTGACCATAGGCCCGGTGACCATAGGGTCGTGGTATTCGCTTGGCGATGGAATCATCTATCAAAGCCCGGATTTGGGGGCCATTTTTAATTGTCGGCTTTCTGCCAGCACGTTTTATCTTTCCAATTCTTTGGAAAACATCCGAGAAATCTTACAGAATCAAGAGCGCAAACCCTCCTCGGAATCTCACATCCTACACAGGAAATCCGAGGCAATCAGTTTGATCAGAGACATCGAGCGTCGCCACCTCCTTCCAGATCCGAATAAATGTCCAAAAAACTAAGGTGCCAAGTTGGGTTGAATTTACTCTTTATTCAGACGCTTGGTTTGGCCCTTGGAAAAAGCAAAAGAAACATGAAGAGTATAATCGAGGAAGATTGAGCCCTCTAAAGCAGAAATGGCCGCCCGTGCCTCTGCTAGCGTTGGATATTCGACAAGGGCATATCCCTTTATATAACCTGTACGATGGTCAAGAGGGAGCCGCACGTCCTTTACAGTTCCGTATTCGGAAAAAAGATCGACAAAATCATCCTCGGTTGCCTCCTCATGCACGCCAGTTACAAATAATACCCATCCTTCGATAGCTAATGGTATGACAAAGGGCCAAGTGCTTACATTTTTGAGCCGATCCTTGATTAAGAGATGTCTCGGCAGCTTTCTCGGACAAGTCAGAGGTGGAAGCATGGTGGGAAAAGGCAACCTCTTAATAGTTAAAAGGAGGAAGCCTACCAGAGTGGCGGCCCCGACCTATTTTACGAGTTGAACTCTTGGATGCAAAGGGAGCGTTGCTGGGATGCTGGTCAACTACAATTAAATCACACAACGGTAACATACTGTCCATGTATCAGGGAACGAAAAAATATTTTTCAAAATTAAAGATCCAAAATAATTAAAGCTGTCGAGAATGCCGTCGAAAAGGAAAGGGTCTGATGCGCAGCGGGCTACCCCTACGGCCACAGCTTCGCTCAACATCAGATTTTGATGCCAATATTAAAAGCAAGTCCAAGAACCAGCCGGTCAAGCACTACTATATGCGCCTGTAGTATGATCTGGGCGAATCTGCTAGATGGATCATATATGCCGTAAATGAAATTCTAGATGCACTTGAGCGGGAAGACTAGTATGTACATCTATTTAAAAGCACCCTTTATATGGACGCAATCTATTTCTTTCTTGGATATTTGAGATGGATGGACGAATGAATGGGTGTGTTTGCTCTTTAAGAACTTTCTGTATGTTGTAGTTTTTTTCCAACAGAAGGGATAGTTTAATGAGACACCCAGTGGGATATCATCATAAGCTGCGGCTGGGCAGACACTTACAAATAGCACAATAAAGGCCATACAACTTAATGTGGCAATTAAGAGAAATATCGATCGAATAAGCAGCTTATATAAATCGGCGCTCAAAGGTTTTTATTTCTCATTACTTCCATAGCTCTTTTTTCCTTTTTTCTAACTTGTGTTGTAGACGATGGTAATAACCGTCGTCATGTTTCTGGTTATCTTGAGAACATAAAAAATGCCCTAAATTCGTTGGGGCCATAGATGGGCTTACAAACGAGACTGTTGATCCCAAGGCCCCTTCTCAACACAAGCCGAGTTTATTTGAGAAATCATTGGCAAAATTATAAGATACTTGGATACGGATATACCTGATCAGGAAAGCAATCAAAAGTCGATGCAAAGAGAATAGAGGGCACTCACAAGAACCAAGCAGAAGCTGCCGAAAAACGGTCAAGGACCTGATGAAGAAATTTAATGGCGTCAGAGGGTATAAATCTATCCAAAATGTTTACAAGTTGATCCGTCACAGTGCATTTGCACAAGATGGCATAGAGATATGAACGGTAGTCTTTTTAAAGATGTTTTCAAAGTAAAAGATTTGTAGTGCATGTCGATTTTCGGTCTCATCACCACCAATCTCAACTGGATCTAGCAATTGCCTACTTGGCCAGTATGGGCTATAGGGTTAGGGAAACCATATAAGCTACCAGATTCGTAACTACGAAAGGCGGTATGACCACCCATCGCTGCGACGTAGCCAATTTGCCAATGTGGTTGGATTGGGCGCATGGATGCTTTGACATGGCAAAACAGGGGTCAAATGCCAAAACCAATTTTTTCCAAAGTTTAATGCACAAGGATGGATAAGCGGCCAATTTACGTGCCTTTTCCCCAGGGTGGAAATCTAAGCTCATCTTCCTCGTCTACATATAATCCAAATGGAATTCCAGATCAGTCTGAAAGAAAATCCAATAAAAGATCAGTTACCAAGTCCATCATTGGCGGGTTTGGGAAACTATTCAGCCGGAGGCCATCAGCTTCTTTACAGCCGTTTTACTCTTCGCCTACGCTGGCATACAACCAGTGTGATGCAATTGTTACCAGCGGAAATGCAAATTCTGAAGTTACGAACGGATCTGAAAGTGAAGATCTTGACGACTATAAAGTTAAGGCCAATATTGACGCCATTCTCAAGCAGCATTCTGATTATATTGCCAACCAGTTCAAAGATTTTTTCTCCGCAAAAAAAGACAGCATCAATTCTGGGCTTCCTCTTTCAAACTCTTCATTTGTAAAGGAAAGGGCATTTTCCTATCCCTGGCTGCCGCCGGAATCTTGGGCCGTGGCCCATCTTGAAGATAAAAGTTCAAAAAAAAGCTACAGTTCAAGAGTATTAGACCCAGACCATCTGGGTCTTATAAAGGGCCAATTAAAGTACGAATACCTAGGCTCCTATGACTTTTCTCCAAAGATCGTATCTTCTTCTGAAATTTCCTTGCCACTGTGCACGGAGACGCAAATAGAGCCTCAAAAAGCATCATATTCGCCAGGCGCAGATTCAATGCAAAGGTCGGCAGCTATGTTATCGAAGAAGATTAATTTACTCAACCTGTCTTCAGAATTCTCCCCGTCAGCCTTGGCAGAGCCTGCTGTATTTGCACCGGCCAATCCCGTCTGGTGGATCAGGGTGTGGAAATCTCTTCGTAGAGGCTCGCTTCCATGCCAATCTTCGTCATTCTCTTCGATCGGCTCTAAAGATCTGCTATCTTTCAGTACGATACCTTTTGGGTTTGTCACGGTTTCCTGCGCTTTGGAGGTTACCACCAAGGAGCTGCTTTCTATTGCGTCCTCTAAATTTTCCAATTCATTTCTACCTGTAACTTCCTCAATGTCATCTTCGGCTTCTGGCGAATTGTACGTAGTCCATCGCGGAGTAGCCAGAATCCTCCATTCCAACGATAAGCCTATTATGCTGCAAAAAAAATGGTTTGAACAGCTCGGATATTCTGACTTGGCAAAGTTACCAAACCTGGGCCTTCAAGATCACTCGTATGTATGCCAGTTCATCTATTTTGATTCTGGAGATGCATCCAATTGTCTCTCTTTGATTTCCAACGAAAACCACTTGAACGATTCTAGCGTGTTCCCGACCGATTACCAACTAACACAAAGCCATGCCATATTACCGGCAAGAAATTTGCTTGTACTTCCAGTGAAGCTGTTTCAGTTGGTTTCTTCAATAGAAATCCTTGATATCTCGCGAAATCCAATGATCTCCATCCCGACCGATTTCATTCAGTCCTGCAGCAGATTAAAAACAATTGTGCTGACATCTTGTGAGCTGGACATGGTACCCCGATCGATCCCATTTTGCTCGACGTTAACGACCCTAATTCTTAGGGACAATTTATTGAATGAAGATTCCCTCGATTGCTTGTGCTTGTTGAAAAATTTGGAAACTCTGGACTTGACTGCCAATCACTTGTCATATCTCCCTCTTTCGTTGGTTACTTTGACAAAGCTGAAAAGCCTGAATCTGTCTTCAAATGGGATCACCACGTTGCCTTCGGTGTTGTTTCATCTGAAATCGCTGGAGTTTCTTGACTTGTCCTTTAATTTCATTACATCGCTACAAGAAGAAATCTGCCACTTGGAGAATCTGACGGTTCTCATTTTAGCGTACAACAGAATTAGAACATTAGAGCCTCAATTTTCCAACCTCGCCAAACTGGACCGCATTGATATTAGAGGCAATAATATTTCAGACATCAATATGCTTTTGTCCTCTGGCTCGCTCTCATCCATCAATGCACAGTACAATTCGATCTCAAAGTTCCAGCTGGTCTCCCAGGGATCTTGCATTTCCGTGCTGAACTTGGACAATAACTCTTTGAGTAGCATTGAGGTACCCTCCCCAATTTGCGGCAATTTCTTTTGCTTCCATACGCTCACTGAATTGATGATTTGCTCAAGCAAACTAGTGTCGCTACCAGAGGCCTTGTTTACATGTTGCCCCAATATTGTCAAGCTTAGGCTGGATAACAACCAGCTTAAAGAGCTGCCCTGTACATTTGGAAATATTTCTAGCACTTTGGTTTCTTTAAGCATTTCAAATAACAAGCTAACCTCGCTGCCCAACTCCATTTGCCTGTTTAAGAAATTAATTAGCTTGGATTTGCACGAAAATAATTTGTCCTCATTGCCGATGGCACTGCTCTCGTGTCGTCAGCTATTGATATTGAACATCAGTTCTAACCTTTTATCTTCTCTCCCTTCGCTTTCCTTCCACAGTGCCGATGCCATCGATCCTGATTGCTACCCCAGGCTGCAACTTTTGAATGTTAGGTATGGATTTGTGACATGTTAACAATGTAGCGACAACCAACTCAAGGATGACTCGCTTGGGTTTATTCTGTCCTTCAGCAAGCTCAGGATACTTAACATTTCACACAATTTTTTTACTGAAATTAGCGTGCTATTCAACTACCTCTTCAAGCTAAGGGTATTTATTGCTTCTGGAAATGAGATAATGTCCATCAGCGAAGACATCGGAAGCTGCTATAACTTGGAATATTTATTTTTGAACGGAAATAGATTGCTTTCCATTCCGGCCGAAATTAGCAAGCTCAGTGGTCTCGTTGCTCTTGACATATCGGACAACCACTTGAGATACAACATCAACAACTGGCCCTATGACTGGCATTGGCAATGGAACAGCGAGCTCATTTATCTCAACTTGTCTGGAAACACTCGGTTTGAACTCCACTCTTTTAGCCATGAAACTCTGGACAATACTTCCAATTCGAACTACTCGGTCTTTTTGGACAGTTTTAAGGGTCTGCACAATATCCAATTTTTGGATCTCTCAAATGTAAAAAGCCTTCCCGAAGTATTGCCAGTTGAGTGTTGGTCAACCAGGGTCAAAACCCTATTGAACGGAGAAAGCTCCGAATGTGCGAGCATATCACACGGCGGCGAATGCACGCCTACCTCCAGCCATTCTTTTTCTTTCGACAAGTCCCCTAAAAAAGGCATTGCATCGAACTCAAATGCTCATATCAAGGAAAAGAAGTCTTCCGGAATGATGTTGAATCTTTCCGAGCCTCTTTTCAGAATCACAAGTACGATTGAAGAAAATTCTGCAGTTTCTTTAATGGATAATTTTCCCGCTTCAACGAGATCCGCATGTTTGCCCTCATTTTATGGGGCGTCGTGTTCCCCGCCAATTTGTATGGCCCCCATTGAAGAACCCTCATCTTCATACAGTAACTGCTCAATTCACGATCTTGTCAATTCTAAAATTTTCAGAGACATTACGGAAAGCCAATGTGGCGTCGAAAATCCATTGGCATTGCCTTTGCGCTCTAGGCAAGTAAACTCATTGTGGGACTTTGTCAATTTTTCCTTTTTAAAGGAAAAAAATGGATTCGAAAATATCCTTCTTGCGCTATTTGACGGCCATTTTAATGGCGAGGTTGCATATTTTCTTTACAAGTCGTTTTCGGATGCATATTATGGAGAGCTGAAGAACTCTCACTTGAAAAAGCTCGACTTGACACCGTTTTACAAGATCTCAAGGGAGGACGTTTCGAAGCGAAGAAACTCGATTGTTTTCACCGCTGAAGGCTCTAATCGTGAATCCGATCTCATTTATTCGTCCATGTCTTCTCAGGAGAACTCGTATGGCTGTTTTTCGTCATCGCCATTTTCCACTTCAAGCTATTCCTCGACGCTTTCAAAGGAAGAAGTGTACTTTGAACCGGAAGACATAAGTAGTGATGCCTTAAAAGCGACATTTTTGAACCTGAATCGCAACTTGTCCGCATTGAAATTCCCAAATGGCTCCGGATGCTCCGCTTTGGTTGCTCACATTTCGTGTCAACGCTTATTTGTCGCAAATATTGGGGACTCTTTGGCCGTTTTGAGTCGTTCTGGATATGCTCTTGTCTTGTCCAAGATTCATACCGGATTCAATAGGTCTGAGCGTGCAAGAGTTCGCTCTTCTGGCGGCTTTGTTACCGTTGATCAAGGAAAGATCCACGGGATAGCACCGCTAACCCGTTCCTTTGGATATTTTGAACTCTGTCCATCCGTCATTGCAGACCCGAGCATTCACATTGTTCACATAACACCACACGACGATTTTCTAATCCTTGCAAACGCTGAGCTTTGGTCCTGGATTGACCCGCAAACCGCTGTCGATATAGCCCTGTCAACTGGTGGTAATTTAAGGCTTGCTGCTAGCAAGCTGCGAGACATTGCCATTGCATATGGGTCTAAAGGCGTCATCAATATACAAATAATCTCATTGAGTGCGCATCATGTTGCTTCGCCATCTTCCTGCGTTTCTCCGGCTACATCATCCCCATTTTCGGGATCGGACAGTGGGCTTAGGAGCCGCTCATTTAACCATTCAAGTTCGGGAACCCTATCTCCAATCAGGAAGCCCCACTTTGCAGATCGCGATAAAGAACGGATCTCATGTGCAAAGGAATCCTTGTTTTATGGAGCCTCTTCCTGCTCCGTGATGGATTCCTCATTGGCTCGGCTGAAGACTGAAATCGATCCACCGACTGGGAATCTTGCAATCGTGTTTACTGACATTCGATCGTCTACCCTTCTTTGGGAGCTAATTCCCTCTGCCATGGAAGCCGCTATTAAGGTGCATAATTCCATTCTTAGACGACTCCTACGAACCATCGGAGGCTATGAGGTCAAGACGGATGGGGACGCATTTATGGTTACATTTCCGGACCCCCTATCTGCCCTAAAATGGTGCATTTATGGCCAAATTCAGCTTCTACAGGCCGATTGGCCTCAAAAGTTGCTGGAGTGCCCAGAAGGCCGTCCAATTTATACGGATTCTGCAGAATCCATCCATCAGCTGCAAAGGGACACCGAAAGCTCCTCGACGACTCCTTTGGAAAATTATTCGGATAAAAAGCCCGTTTATAGGGGACTTGCCGTCAGGATGGGCATTCACTATGGCACACCCATCTGCGAGCTAGATCCAATCACACAGCGAATGGACTACTTTGGCCTTATTGTGAACAGAGCTGCTAGAATCGCAGGAATAGCTCATGGCGGACAAATATGCATCTCCTCGGACGCATATGAAGAATGTATGAAAAGGCTTTCCCAGGACTCTTCTCTAGAAGCTTCGTTGCTATTTCCAAGCTTCTACTCTCTCGGAACTGTCAGGCTGAGGGGCCTTGAATCTGCAGAGCTTATCTATTCCGTTTATCCAGAAACATTAAAACCCAGGAAGCATTTATTGAAAAGCAGCTCCGAGCCCAATGTGTCAACGGAGCAGCTCAAAAACATCCATGACATTGGTCGCCGGTTGGAGGCAATTGCATCTTTCATGTACAACGAGGCCGGATTACCCTTGTGAGGAATTGTGCTCACAAATGGAACAGCCAATCAAACTATTTGCTTTGCTCCCCCATTTTAATTCGTTGGATAATTAAAAATCATTTTCATGTACTTTCTAATGATCGATTGGATGATTTCGCTTTTCACGCCAATCACATTTTAAGGCCGATGACTAATAATCAACGAATGTTGCTTATAAAACCTGCTTTTTACGGTTATATTTTTTACCGATGAATTCACTTCTATATTATGCTATTGCGCTCCTATTTTTAGTATCTATCACCTTTGTTGACACTGATAATGTTCAGGAAGAACAAAAGGTCGTCGGCCTACAAACGGGCGGCCAACAAGAAGGAACGGCAGGCCAAGGTTCTAATGTTGATAAAGTAGGAGATGGCAACGTCCCTGATTTGACAGAAGAGAAGAAGGAGGAAACGGATGCTGACAAAGCTAAAAAAGCAGAAGAAGCTAAAAAAGCAAAAGATGACGAAGAATTTAAGGCTACAGCTGCCAAGCATAATATTACTGACAAACAGTGCTGGGTATGTAAGAAATGTGACGAGAAGGAGGACAAAAATTGTGTCGATGGTCAGAAGTGTACGAATTGTGTCTATAATTACACTTGCGTCAATGGTACCACCTGCTCTACGGAGTGTACCGGTGGTACAGGATGCAAAGACGGCAAATTCTGTCAGAAGTGCAGCGAAGGCTTTTTTGCCTGGATTGGATCTCTGCTAACGAGTCTCTGGGACTTTATAGTGCCCGCCTGGTTCATCAACAACCTCAAAGCCATTATGATTGGAATGGCTGTGATTATCGGTGTCACGATCATATTGTTTATCTTCACCGACTTACTTGACCCCGTTTCCAACTTCTTCGGAGGGCTCTATAACAAGGCGCTTGGAACTTCCACATCCAGAGGATTCTTTGGCATTTTTTCGTACCAACTGGTCTTTTCCATTATTTCTTTATGCACTTTGGTTATTTTCTCTGCCTCCTACTATAAAGCTAGCCTTGCTGCTTTACTTGATAGTCTTAATCCTTCCCAAAAGCCTGGTGATTCAGCAGCATCTAAGCCAGCCGAACAACCATCGCGCGCTAACAAATCACAAATTGTT